>NW_021144505.1:0-39211 GCF_004193775.1 Glycine soja
ATAGCTGATCGCTGGCCAAAAAGGGTAACTTTACCCAACATGCACCTCCTCTTGTGTTCTTTTGCATAAAAACTTTGGTTCCTAGGCCTAGTATATATGTGAGGCAATTATTCTAGCCTTTTTCGGGAATGAATACATGTCCCAAAAAATAGAAAATATGTACAAACCAAAATGCCCCATGGGTTGTTTCCTTACAAAAGTCACACGCTAATGCCATTGAGGCATTTCACCGAACACTTGGTGGGCGCGCGTTTAGGCATCAATAGCAAGAGAACGGGGACAATGTGGCATGCCCCATTGCTTCAAAATGCATTATAGGCCTAGGGCCATCCCATACAAACCCCCAATCCAACCCAATCAAGCAAGAAAACAAACCAAAATTGCCCCACATATTTGAGCACATTCCCACATTTTAGAGCATCAAAAGGAGATCAAAATACACCAATGAAAAGCTAGAAAGCTTAGGGATGGAAAACTTACTTGTTGGTGATGAACAAAAGCGCGAAACGAATAAAAAATGCGAAAAATGATGACCTAGGGCTGCTAACTCGTAAATCCCGTGGGTATGGCTTTTGAAAGGGGGAAAAGAAGTTTTTGAATGCAAAAACGTCCCCCCTTCGTCATTCTTATATTTTGGTGCAGGGGTGGCTCGCCCAGGCGAGCTAACCTGCATTTTTTTTTTTTGAGAGGAACATTAACCATGTCCCCTCCTTCCTTATGGTTTAGCGTCTTGCTTAACTTGAACTTACTTAAGTTAGAGTTAGGCATTGATTACTTATTTTTAAAACAAACAAAAAGTAAAAGAAAACTGCGAATACAAAGGATACGGGGCTGCCTTGCCAGCGACGTTCTCCGCTTGCTTAGCGTGGAGAAAGGGGCGATGATCAGTCGGTCGTGACCCCATCCCCACTTGCATCCGTTCCTGTGTACCTGCAAGTAAGAAACAACCTGGTGTGGCCAATCTTGACCGCATCGCTGTCTTACCTTGATTGGTTTCTGCTGTTATGTTTTTCTCTACCCCAGAAGGTAGCTCAAGATGATCCTGCCCCTGTTTTACCACAAAATATGCATGCGTATGCGTATGCGTATGCATGAATGTTTTCAAACGCAGCAAATTTTAGGGAAAGTTGGTTCAGGTTCAATTTTAATTAAGCGCTTGGGGCATCCCATGAACTGAGCGGAAGGGCTCAGGTGATCACAAATCAACGCAAGGTTTGAAACTAACGTGAGGACTAAAGCCTCGAATCCACGTTCATTTCTTTGAAAGATTGTAATGAGAGATACAACAGACAGGAAATCCTTGGGGGAAATCCAGAAAACGCATAAAGATAAAGAACATCAGCGACATCCTTAATTGCCCCAGCTTCTAAGCATAATATCGTTTGACGACATCAGAATTCACGGGTGAAGGTAACTCTTCACCATCCATGTTGGTAAGCACCAGGGCTCCTCCGGAGAAAGCCCTCTTCACAACAAAAGGCCCTTCGTAATTCGGGGCCCATTTCCCTCGATTGTCCTTGACAGCATGGGACATTTTCTTTAGCACAAGGTCTCCCTCATGGAACTTGCGCAAACGTACTTTCTTGTCGAATGCACTCTTCATTCTTTGCTGGTAAAGCGCCCATGACTCATGGCTGTTAAGCGCTTACCCTCATGAGGTTGAGCTGTCATAGCGCGTTTGAGCCCACTCTGATTCCTTTAATCCGGATTCTGCCAAGATCCTTAATGACGGGACTTCCACCTCAAACGGTAACACAGCCTCCATCCCATATACCAATGAGAACGGCGTTGCCCCAGTTGACGTTCGCACTGAAGTTCGATAACCGTGTAACGCGAATGGGAGCATTTCGTGCCAATCCTTGTATGACACGGTCATCTTTTGGATAATCTTTTTGATATTCTTATTGGCCGCTTCCACGGCTCCATTCATCTTTGGCCGGTAGGGTGTGGAATTGTGATGCTGGATTTTAAACTCCTCGCACATTTCCCCCATCATCTTGTTATTCAGGTTGGTGCCGTTGTCCGTGATAATCTTCCTTGGCAAACCATATCGGCAGATGATCTCTTTCTTAATGAACCTGACCACCACATTCCCTCGTGACGTTGGTATAGAAGCTGCCTCGACCCACTTGGTAAATAATCTATCGCTACGAGGATGAAGCGATGACCATTCGAGGCCTTGGGCTCAATGGCCCGATGACATCTATTCCCCACATGGAGAAAGGCCAAGGGGCGGACATGACATTCAGAGGATGTGGTGGAGCATTGACATTATCTGCGAATGCTTGACATTTGTGGCATTTCCTCACATGGACATAACAATCACTTTCCATGGTAAGCCAGTAATAACCTGCTCTTAGGATCTTCCTGGCCATAGCATACCCGTTGGCGTGTGTTCCAAACGAGCCCTCATGGACTTCCTTGATCATGTGATTTGCCTCCCTGGCATCCACACACCGCAGGAGTGTCATGTCGTGATTTCTCTTATCAGTATGCTTCCGCTCATGAAGAAACGGCTGCCAACCTTCTCAATGTCCTTTTTCATTGTCGGCAATCTCTGGCGGGTATTCTTTGCTTACGACATATCGCTTGATGTCGAAATACCAAGACTTTCCGTCCCGTTCCTCTTCCACTTGGCAACAATGCGCGGGTTTGCCACGACACCAAAATTCAATGTAGGGTAGATCCCCGTGCGGTGTTAGCTGGAACATAGACGCCAACGTAGCAAGTGCATCGCCATTTGATTTTCCTCGTGGGGAACATGATGGAAGGAGATCTCATCGAAGGTCTTAGCCAATTCCTTGATATAGGCTTTGTAGGGTATCAGCTTGGGATCTCTAGTTTCCCATTCCCCTCTCAGCTGATGGATTACCAACGCTGAGTGGCCGTACACCTCGAGTAGTTTGACATTGGAGTCAATTGCTGCCTGGACGGCTAGGGCACAGGCTTCATATTCGGCCATGTTGTTGGTGCAGTCGAATCCTAGCCTGGCTGTGAAAGGTACACATTGATTGTCCGGAGAGACCAACACTGCCCCAACGCCATGACCTAAAATGTTTGACGCTCCGTCAAACCATACGGTCCATTTGTCCCGATCTTCGTCCAATTTTTCCTCAAACAAGGCCATGATGTCCTCATCCGGGAATTCAGGATGCATGGGCTGGTAGTCGTTAAGAGGCTGTTGAGCCAAATAATCTGCTAAGGTGCTTCCTTTTATCGCCTTTTGGGTGACGTAGACTATATCAAACTCGGATAGCAGGACTTGCCACCGGGCGATTCGTCCCGTGAGAGCTGGCTTTTCAAAGATGTACTTAACCGGGTCCATTTTGGATATCAACCAGGTAGTATGGCTTAGCATGTACTGCCTTAGGCGATGGGATGCCCATACTAAAGCACAACACGTTCTTTCGAGCAAGGAGTAATTCATCTCACAGGTCGTGAACTTCTTACTTAGGTAGTAAACAACGCGCTCTTTCTTCCCGGATTCGTCATGTTGCCCCAGCATACACCCCATTGACTCGTCCAAGATTGTCATGTACACAATGAGAGGCCTTCCAGGTACTGGTGGCATAAGCACGGGAGGATTCATAAGGCACTTTTTGATCCTTCCAAAAGCTTCTTGGCAATCCTCATTCCAGCGATCAGTTTGGTTTTTGCGTAAGAGTTTGAACAACGGCTCACAAATGGCGGTGAGCTGCGATATGAATCTGGCAATATAATTCAAGCGTCCCAGGAAACCTCGGACTTGCCTCTCTGTACGGGGTTCTGGCATCTCAAGGATAGCCTTCACCTTTTCGGGGTCTACCTCTATCCCTTTCTGACTTCCAACGAAACCAAGCAATTTCCCTGATTTGACCCCAAAGGTACACTTAGCGGGGTTCAACCTTAATTGATATTTCTTAAGCCTTTCGAACAACTTCCGCAGGTTGACAAGGTGTTCTTCCTCGGATTTAGATTTAGCAATTATGTCGTCCACGTAGACCTCGATCTCTTGATGCATCATATCATGGAACAAAGCTACCATGACCCGTTGATAAGTTGCCCCGGCATTCTTGAGTCCAAAGGACATTACCTTGTAACAGAATGTCCCCCACAGGGTGACGAAAGTAGTCTTTTCCATATCCTCGGGCGCCATCTTTATCTGATTGTAACCAGAGAAACCGTCCATGAAGGAAAATAAAGCGAAATTGGCCGTGTTATCTATGAGGATATCGATGTGTGGTAAAGGAAAATTGTCCTTGGGACTGGCCCGATTCAGGTCCCGATAATCCACACACATTCGTACTTTCCCATCTTTCTTAGGAACCGGTACGATGTTGGCAACCCATTCTGGATACCGAGCGACGGCCAGAAATCCAGCGTCAAATTGCTTCTTCACTTCTTCTTTTATCTTCAAGGATGTTTCGGGCTTCATCCTTCTCAGTTTCTGTTTTACCGGGGACACTCGGGATTTAGAGGTAATCGGTGCTGTACAATGTCAGAACTCAAACCGGGCATATCTTGGTATGACCAAGCAAAGATGTCTTGGTAGTCTTTTAGCAAGATTATTAATTCTTCACGGATAGGTGCGGTAATACCTGTACCTATATTTACTTCCCTTTTTCCATTGCCAATTCCTAAGTCTACCAGCTTTGTTTCTTCTTGATGAGGCCCCATTTCTTGGTCCTCATGGGCGACCATTCTTTCTAATTCTGGGGGAAGTCCCACATCCTCGTTTCCTTCATCTTCCGTTTGATTCATTTCTTGCTCGAAGTCGATAGGCGGGTCCCAAGTATTAGTACCTTCGGGGGACTCGTCATCGGATCTGCCGTTTCAGAAAAAGAAGTAAACATGCAAATGAATGAGAATGGGTAGAGACGTAGGAACAGATGAAGAAAGATCCTTGTATTATAAAACCAACAACAAAAGACACAAAGCCTTAACAAAAGGAAAAACTCTAAAGCCTAGGCCCAACTATAGAGCTTTTAAAACCGTAAAGGTTTACATTATGCTCGTTGCGTAAATGCCGGGGCGTTCCTCCACTCGCCAATTTCCCAGCTGGAAATCAGGAGGGCATGGTCGTACCAAATCTAATGTACTCGGAACATCGTCTTCGTATATCGCGACCACTTGACCTTTGTCTCCCAGACCCGCGCTTATAAAGCTTCTACTTATGTGGCAGGGCGGGCTTCCTTCACTTTCTTGTCTCCAACGTGAGCTTTGACCACTGCTCTTCCTTCCCGCGATGCTTCTTTTCATGTCCGCCTGAGTGGGCTTATAGCCTAAACCATACTTCCCACGATTTCCTTGGGCATTTATCAGGCTAGTTATGCCGCTGTTGTCTTTGCCTAAACCCATTCCGGGTTCATAACCGTTCCCCAACATAACTCGGGCCATCATTACTGCTGCATCGGACAGACAAGGTTGCCCAGAGAAGGAGTCCACGGAGGAAATGCTGACCACCTCAAAAGACTGGAAAGCGGTTTCTAACGATTCTTCTGCGGCTTCCATATAAGGCATAGAGGATGGGCAGCTTACCAAGATGTCTTCCTCGCCTGACACGATGACCAAGTGCCCCTCCACTACGAATTTCAACTTTTGGTGGAGTGTAGAGGGCACAACTCCCACTGAGTGGATCCACGGGCGCCCCAACAGACAGTTGTAAGGGGGGTTAATATCCATTATTTGGAAGGTGACTTGACAGGTGTGAGGGCCTATTTGTACTGGGAGATCGATCTCTCCCCTAACCTCTTGGCGAGTGCCGTCGAAGGCACGAACCACCATTGAGCTAGGCTTTAAGTGGGAAGCATTGAATGGTAATTTCTCCAAAGTGCTCTTAGGCATCACGTTTAAACTGGAACCATTATCGATGAGCACCTTGGCTACGATATGGTCCATACACTTGACTGATACGTGTAAAGCCTTATTATGCCCTCTCCCCTCGGCAGGGATTTCTTCTTCGGCGAAGGCAAGATAGTTGTTGGCAGTGATATTGTTGACCAGCCCTCCGAAACCTTCTACCGAGATATCTTGGGCCACATGGGCCTCGTTCAGAACTTTTACTAGCAGAGCCCGATGAGGCTCGGAGCTCATAAGTAACTCCAACAGCGAGACCCTGGCCGGGGTTTTGTTGAGCTGTTCGATAACCTTGAATTCACTCTGTTGAATTATCCGGAGGAACTCGCTGGCTTCCTCTAGCGACACCTCCTTTTTACCATCCTTTTTCTCCGGGAGGCCCTTTGCCGGAATATCTTTATTCGAAGCGTGGGGTGCTTCGCCATCTTGTTCCTCCACCACTTTTCCTTTTCCCTTGACGTCCACGGGTTGGACTGGTAGGTCCGGAGGCGCGAACACACGACCACTACGGGTCACACCACTCAATCCCGTGATATTTGTTACTTTAGCTGACAACGAGCTGACGTCGATGGCTTCTTCTTCCTTCTCCCTCGGAGGTGTATATCTCCATGGTACTGCGTGGCTACTTTGGTATGGGAAAGGAACAGGTTTGGCTACTAAGGGGTGTCCGGGCTTTTGCGAAGCTGCGCTTTTGGTGAAGTATATCACCAAGGGTTTGGGCTTCGCAACACTGCTCCCATCCGTGGACTGCATGCATATATGCTGCTCTTCTTTTCCTTCACTGCCGACTTCCAGTCGACCTTGATCTATCATCCGCTGTAACAACTCCTCTACTCCCAAACACGTCTCCATGTCATGCAGCTCGCCGGAATGTAGCAAACAGGAATCCTCCTTACACCCACTATGGGGAATCACACCTCCTTTTTGTAGGGCCTCAAAGATAAACCTCCTAGGGGTTGCCACATCCCTTAAAGGTTTAGACCTGTGCGGCCTATCGGACTCAACGGCATTAACCGCTCCCCCTCCATGATTGGCGAGCGGGTTAGTTCTCACATTGGGCCGATCCTCTTGGAAAGTCAGTCATCCAGCATCCATTAAATGTTGGACCTTGTATTTAAGGGCCAAGCATTTTTCAACGGAATGCCCCGGGACACCCCCATGGTACTTGCAGGTTGCGTTAGGGTCATACCACTTCGGGAAAGGGGGTTCGAGGACCCTTCCGGGAGTTACCACGGCCAAATGATTGGCGATGAGGGATGGCAAAAGATCTTCGTACGTCATTGGGAGTGGGGTGAATTCCGGAAATGGCCTCGGAGGGAAGTTCCTTGTCGTGTTGGAATTACCGGCCGGTCGAGTCATGTTCGGAGTTGGAATTTGGGGAGCTTCCCTCTGGGTGGGTGCCTTAGGCTGCACGGGTGTTGAACTAGAGGCGTTCCCGGTATGAGCCGAGAAGCTCGGGTGATGTTGCGCGTACTGATGGGTACCATGAGGCGTTTGCTGGGGTTTGACCCACGCGGGTGTTGAAGAGATGGCATGGGCATCTCCTTCCTTCCTTTTTGCCCCTGTTGCCCCGATTCTTTTGGCATTCGCATTTGTGGAGGAAACGTAATCAAACTTTCCTCTTTTCAATCCTACCTCGATTCTTTCCCTGACAAATACTAGATCCGCAAAGCTGGACGACATGTAACCTACTAGCTTCTCATAGTAGAACACTGGCAGAGTGTCTACCATCATGGTGATCATCTCTCTCTCAACCATGGGAGGAGCTACTTGTGCCGCCAAATCCCTCCACCGCTGCGCATATTCTTTAAAGGTTTCACCCTCTTTCTTGAACATATTCTGCAGTTGAGTGCGGTCGGGAGCCATATCAGAATTGTACTGATACTGCCTTAGGAAGGCAGTAATCAGATCCTTCCAAGTACGGATACGGGAAGCTTCCAAATTAGTGTACCACACTACCGCGGCTCTGGCCAAGCTATCTTGAAAGAAGTGTATTAATAGCTTCTCATCCTTAGAGTGGGCGCCCATCTTACGGCAGTACATCTTGAGATGGTTTTTGGGACAAGTCGTCCCTTTATACTTGTCGAAGTCCGACACTTTGAACTTCGGGGGAATAACAACATCGGGTACTAAGCAAAGATCCGTCATGTCTGCGAACGGATAGTCCCCAAATCCTTCCACGGCCCTCAATCTTTCCTCAAGGAGATCGAGCTTCCTCCTTTCTTCAGTTGCTGGGGGCGGTCCTTCCGTGGACAAAACTATTGGTGGTGCCGCGATGTTGGGTTGAGGCAACGTGCCTAGTGCCGGCCCTTCGGGGATCGGGGGATAGAACTCGACATCCCTTCGAGCATAGTCTTGAGGGTCTTTGTGGATTTCGTCGGGCTGTTGAGGAGGCTCTCTTTCAAGGACGGGAGAAGCAATGTGGCCCGCATCTTCTTGCAAGACGGGTGGTGAGTAGTTGGGCGGCAATCCATAAGGGTAAGCCGCTCGGTTGTATCCCAGGTGAGGGCTGCCATCGTGCCCCAGTGTGTCCCTTCCCCGTCCTACTATGTTTGAGGGAGGATGGTGCGCAGTTGCCAAGAGAGTCGGGTCTGCTTCGGCAGTCGAACTGACAGCGGCAGCGGTGGCCGCGTTCTTCTCTATGAGCTGCTTCATACTTAACATGGCCTCCATCATGGAGGCCATTTGTTCTTTCAGAGCCGACATGTCGGCTTTCATCTGTTCCTGTGTCTCCTCTTGATCACCCATCGTTCTAGATTTGGATCTGGTGCGATAGGGATGCCTTGTGGCGCGTTTAGTTATGGTGTTTTTCCCTAAAAAACCAAACGTGAGGAGTGGGTAAAGAAAAAATGCATGCTAGAGATGAAATGTAGGAGTGATTTGATTTGCACAAGCTTTTTGGAGTAGAAACATGGGACCAACTCATTTTATTTCAAAAAGAAAGTCGTATCTAGTCAAGGTCTGAGAGACCATACAAGTTTCCTAACGATTTCTAATTATGTGGGCCATTAAGTCTATCATATGCTGACAATAGCCGAGAAGCCCATGAATCTCTTCGGGGGCGGAGTAGGTGTCTGCCATCGCCTTGGCCTTGGCTAACAAGCGGGGAAGTTCTTGACTCCCGTTTAAGGTAAGAGCAAACCGATCCATCCACATGGTTGCCTCTTGGTGTAAAGAGTCGATCACCCTTCCTCTAGCCTCTTTTTCCGCGTATACTTGAGCATACTCATCCGCGATTCTATGCTCGTGGGCCGTGGCTAGACCTAACTCTTCTTGGTACTTGGCGATGACAGCTAGCATGTTGGTCTCCGTCTCGCATAAACGCTGAGACAAGCTTCATTTGGACCTTGAACAAGCAACTAACTCCTCTTTCATAACCATGCTATGTGCTCGCGACTGGTCCCTCTCTTCCCTTCGCAGCTTGAGTTCACTATTGCTACCCCATAGAGCTCCGCGAAATTTATTCCGGCCATACTCTTCCTTGCGAGCCCTCTTGGTCTCTTGTTCAAGGGCTCTTGCGGTAATTGCATTCTCTTCCCGTAACCCGGCACACTCCTTCCGAATGTGTGTTGCGGCCAGCTTGAACTTCTCCTTGGCAAGTTTCGCCTTTCCTAACTCGCTTTTGAGAGCTTGGACTTCTTCGACCTCTTCCGGTGCTTCAAAACTCTCTTCGCTGACGACTTTTAACTTGGCGAGCCAATCTAAACCTCGTATATGAACTTTCAGCCATTCATGGTAGCCACCAATGATGCCATTACGAATGCCTCTAAGTTCTTGATCTTTCCTTAACGGGGTTTCCCATGCCTTATGGATTCTTTGTATAGTCTTGGAATTTTGTGCGCCGAAGTCCCTCACAAGGAAAGGAGACATGCTTTCTTCCGTCGGTGCTCCCCTCATGGGGTACCCTAGTTGTCTTATAGCGAGCGTGGGATTGTAGTTAATACAACCCCTCGTTCCTACCAGGGGAATGTTTGGGTATCCTCCACATGAGAAAAGAACTCCTTCTTTTCCTTCCTTCCATCGGGGGAACCAACTGATTGTTCTACCTCCTATCCCGGCCAAAAGCTGGTCCCAATCTATTCTCCTCTTTTCAGTACACGAGCGATGACTCAGGAGCGGACATGGATGTCTTGTGTCTTGTTGGAACAAGTGCGAAACCAACCAAACACAGAGGGAGAGCAAGCAACAGATGATCCGTGCGCTACTCTTTTCGCACCTTCGGTCAAATGTGTCAAATAGATCTGCCAAGACAGCTACCACCGGACTTTCCTTGCTATGGTGGTAGGCAAGGAAAGCGTCGATTGCTGCTAGGTCCACCAAACCATCCACGTTTGGAAAGAGGACGACCCCAAAAATTAGCAAAGCTAACACATCCATAAACGGGACCCAATCTCCTTGATTGGCCATACCCCTCGCCTTGTCTTCTAGGTACCCCCGTGGTAGGCCCGCTATGCCGTTCCGAGTCTGTTTTATGCGGTCCAAACCTCTTGCTGAATCCTTGACCACTATTGCAATTCTGCTCAAAAAGGGGAGACACCCGGATGAAAGATATGGTTTTCTTCCCCCGAGAGGACATCCTAGAATTTCCTCAAATTCTTCAATGGTTGGTACTAATTGGAAGTCTCCGAATGTGAAGCATCTCAAAGGTTGGTCGTAGTATTGGGTGAGTGATGCAATGGCTTCTATGGATACCTCTGCTAAGGTCAACTCTAAGATCTTTCCGTAAGTCTTGCGGAAAGCTTGCATTTGGAGAGGTTCCATCAACCGCCCTAATTCCTTGATGCTGGTGGTATCTAAGCTTTTAACCTTGACTTGGTAGAACCTCTTGCCGGTTTGATTTGTTCCCATGCTTGCTAAAGTGAGACAAAAGCTGGTGCAAATCAAAACTCCGATATCTCATGGGTGGAATGGATGAATGCATGAAGGAATGCATATAACACAGATGCAATCTAGGAATGCGGGGGTCCGGGGAATTCGTCCCCTTCTTAGACACAACGTCTAGGGGTAGCAAAGTGCCCCAACGTACGTTTTTAAGAAGGTGACACGGACCCTCCGTTGGTTTGTTTACAGAAGGGATCAAGACAGAACCCATATGCGATGCCTATGCAAAAGACACAATGCGGGAATGTACACAGTATGACAATATTCACTGAACATAAGCAAAAGGGTATATGATACTTATGCATGGCAGTGTGAAAAATGGCACGCAACGTGTTTGCTCGTGCCCCTATTTAAAGGACCTATAAGGGAGAGAACTAACTAGGCATTTAGTGATAACCCCCAAGGTAGTCATATCTCTTTTGATAGTTTCTAGAGGTATCATTCTCTTCGAAAAACATATTGCAGCAGTAGGGACTACTAGCAACAATAAGTTTTCAAAGAAAAAAGCTCTAGATGAGGGTTCACTGTAATCAAGCAAGTCAGAGACCTAGCATGATCACAGATTCACCTCCGCTCCTTATGTTCCCATGAACCCGGGTATAGGGCCCTTTTTCACTCACAGTGTGTGCAAATAGTGTTGGTGTTTGTGTGCATCAAATGAATAAATATTTACCCCATGCATACATTTTAAAACGCACTAAAAGCAACAAAGAGTTTATATACATAAGAACATAATGAAGGGAAACCAACAAAGGGATAAGTCACGGTAAAACATTGCACAAGATTAAATGGCCTAACTCTCTAAAAACAGTCCCCAGTGGAGTCGCCAACTGTCGCAACCTACCCTTCGGCGGGAGGGCGACGCGAGACTCGCGGGATGCGTGTTCCACGAAAGGAATACGCGCGGAGTCGCCACCAACGTTTATTTGAGGAAAAACGTCGGAAAAAACCAAAAAAGACGCGATCTACGAACTTTTAAGTGAAAGGTTCGAGAGTTGTATTTACGCACGGGGAAGGTATTAGCACCCCACACGTCCGTCACAAGGGACGACAGCCTTTAATCAAATGTGCAAACATGACTTTGATTTTTACGTTCCCTTTTATGTCCTTATATCCTTTATACCCTTTTTATATTTTTTCTTTTTTGTGGTCGGCAAGGGTGTTTCCCTTTGCTCCTACGTATTCCTCAATTTGCGATGAGGAAATCAGACCTACGTAGTTCTTTCTTATCAAGTGATTCTTTTTTACTTAAGTGGTGATCATTTTAAGGCGTTGGACCTTAAAAATGATCCATTTTACTTAGTGAGAAATTGAAATGACAAACTTCAAAAGCCTATTTTTATGGACGAGCTTGACTAGGCGAGTTGATTTTAGCCTTTAGTTTCACTTTAGTTATTAATCAATTCGATTAAGAATGAGAAATCCCAAAGAGAAAACGTCCGATTGATTTTCCGCTTTATTTTACTAAAAGATGTTTTTTGATTATTATATTATTTTTTTACTTCTTTTTTGATTTCCAACGTGGTTACGGCACGACCGAACGGTCGGAATTCATTTTAACCGAAGTTAAAGGATAATACAATTCAAACGTTCGGTGGAAATTTATTTTATTTTTAAGTTAAGCGAGAAATGACTTAAGTAAAATGACTTAAGCACGTCAAGAGGGGGTATAAAAAGTAAATGAAATGAGAATAGAAATACACAAAACACAATGTGGACCACTACGGGTACATAGAATGAATCGAAAAGCTTGGTTCGAGGTACTTACCCGTTGAAGATCGAAGAACGATGAAGAACGAATGAAGAACGTCGAAGAACGGTTGAAACCTTTGCGAAATTCTTCACGGAAAACGTTACGGAAACGTTTCGGAAGCGCCTCGGCTTAGATTTTCTTCACGGAAACAATTTTTCCAAGCAAATTCGAAAGAGAGAGAAGTGCCTAAGGGGCTGAACCCTTTTCTTCTTCACTTCCTCCCCTATTTATAGCAAAATAGGGGAGGTGGTTGCCGCCCAGCTCGCCCAGGTGAGCTCAGCTCGCCCAGGCGAGCCAGGTTGCTTTCTCCAGAAGCAACAGCCTTCTGGAGGAATATTCTGGAGGGCCCAAGTGGGCCTGGGTGCTATTTGCACCCCCATTTTTACTAAGTACACCTCCCTCTGCTTTTTTTTGGTGATTCTTTTTTCGTAAAGTTACGGAAACTTACGAATTTCGTAATGATACTTGTTTTCTTTCCATAATGTTACGGAACCTTGCGGATTACATAATCATCCCCTTTTTGACTTACGGAATGTTACAGAATCTCACTTAATTATGCAACGATGCTTCCATTTGATTTCCGGTGTGTCACGGAAACTTACGGATTGTGCATCAATATTTTTTTGGTTTTCAGGCATGTCCTGGAATTTCACAAATTGCCTAATGATGGGTGCCAAGCACCTCACAAGGACCAAAGAAAGGTCGCATGTCATCAAGCAAAGGTCCCCGGACGAAATTAGGGTATGACAAGTGCATACAACTTAGAGCTTCAAAGAAGATACACCCCAGTGAGTGTTATAAAGTTGTAAAAACTCCTCAAACAACTCCTCCTAGTTTTTAATATGTATGTATCCCAAATTAACCATGTGAATTAAGTTTGGTTGTGAGAGAAGTGATAGGGAGAACCCATGAAATGTTGGTAGCTTAGAGAAAGTCTCTAAGAGTGTAGCTTGAAGAGGTGAAGGTAAATACTTGTATTGTCTCTCCCATGACCAAGTATAGTGTTATGGTTGAGATGGGTATCTTCCCAAGAGTGAGGAGAGTTTTGTGGAAGGACACTCAATGAGAGGTGAAGGTTGCATATTAAGAACCAGGATGGTTTTGTTGCGAGATGTCTTCCCTTCCAGGAACCAAATCTCTTTGTGGGATAAGCCTACCAGAAGAAGTGAAAAATACTTGGTTTGCCTCTCTCATGACCAAGTGAAGAATACTTGGTTTGTCTCGAAGCCAAGATTAGGTGTGGTGCTGCGGTGATGAAATATTTAAAGTCTAATAGGTGATTGACAAGGAAAGAGCAACAAGGGTGTTAGCAGTTGCAAAAATACAACAATTAGTTGGTCCAACATGTTGTTGGTTATGTTAATGGAAAATCTCACTTGAAGGATGAGGACTAGACATAGCCCAAGTTTGGGGTCAACCAATATGAAAATCTCTATGTTGAATCATCTTTTCCCTTCCTCTTTACATTATGTTACTTGCTGTCATATATACTGGATTTGCATTAGAGTTGTTAGACCCTAATTTCATCTAGGTATAATGTTTTATCATTCGGATATGATGTTTTGATCATTGCTAGTCGAATTATGGTGTTTGGCACTGGTTAAAGTGCAAGGCCAAGGGGTCATGCATGGTTTTGATGGTTGTTTGTCAGTTTTGGAAACAAAATCCACCAGGAGGGGGCAAAATGGTTATTTTCTAGAATTTTCTAGACCCTAGCTTGCCCAAGCTAGCATCTGGCTCGCCTGGGCCAAGAAATACCTTTAGCCATAGGCAACCAGCTCGCCTGGGGTGAGCTGCCCTGGCCCCAAATGGCTTTTTCTATAAATAGCCATGCAGGGGAAGGGTTTTGGGGGTCATAAAGTTGAGGGAGGAAGAAAAACAAAGGGAGAGGAAGGAAAAAGAAGAAAAGCAAAGTTGAGGTGCTACCGAATCGCAACCGAGGATCATTCCCTACATCGTTTCTCTTGCTAGCCTTGTACCCTGTGCAATAGTCGGTTAGTTCTTCTTCCTTTTCTTTTCTTAAGAGTTTAATGTAATCCATGTACCCTTATGGGTCCTCTCCAATATTATGTATATATTCATCTTCTCCCCTTTATCGTTGGTAATTTCATTTCATTTGTAAGGTTTAATTCTAGCCGAGCACCGATGTCATGGAATCATTTTCTTTTCTTTTGTAAGACTAAAGACGAATAAACAAAAAAAACAAATAAAGAAAATCAATTCACAACCAAACTTATTTTTATCAAATATCACTTGAGATCGTTTCAAGGTCCAATGTCTCAACAATTTTCTCCGTGTTTCAAAATTTAAAACATCGTTTCAAGGTCCCACGCCTTAATGACTCTTTGTTCGCGATTAAAATAAATCTTTCAAAAACATAAAATCAATTTAACACACAAACATTCAGACATAAAGAACTACGTAGTTCTGATTTCCTCATCGTACTTGGGGATATGTAGGAGCAAAGGCAACACCCTTGTCGACTCGGAAAAAATAAAAAAAATATATATAATAAAATAATGTAACAAAAGCAATTCACCGCTCTGGGAAAATAATTAATTTTAAAGTCATGTTGTGCACACTCGATCAAAGGTTGTCGTCCCTTGTGACGGGCGCGTAGGGTGCTAATACCTTCCCCATGCGTAAACAATTCCCGAACCCTTATTTTCAAAATTTGCAGACCTCTTTTTTTTTCTAACATTTTCCCTTACATAAACGTCGGTGGTGACTCCACACGTTTTCTTTTTTAGAAGATGCCTCATTTATTTTCCTTCATCGTCCAGTCGTGAGGTAGGTTGCGATAGATAGCGACTCCACTAAGGACGTTGTTAGAGATTTAAGCCATTTGATCAACGTGCAATTTTATCGTGACTTTTTTCTTTATTTATGTTCCCTTTTCTCTTTTATCCTTTATTTTGTCCGTAATTGTATATAACCTTTGCCATGTTGTTGCCTCTTGGTGTGTATCTATGAATCTATTACTTTCGTGGTTAGAAATAATTTGTGCCATTGAATCATGGGATAGACAACATGTGATGTACTTGTTGTGTCTACCTGGGAATTGTCTGTTTGCTTGGCAGGTAGGGGGGTAATTCTTTGATTGCTCTATTCACACAAAACACCTACACCTTTTTTCACACACTTTGAGATAGTAGGCCCTATACCTGGGTCTGTTTGAGCCATAGGGAGTGGAGGTCGATCTGTGGTCATGCTGGGTCTCCGACTCGCTTGATAACAGTGAAGCCTCATCTAGAGTTTTCCTCTTTTGGAGATGCGTTGTCGCTAGTAGTCCCTACCGCCACAGTGTTGTTACCTAAGAGGACGATATCTCTAGAAACCGGTAAAGTTGTATGAAACCACCCTTAGGAGTTGTCACTAGATAGCAAACTTTTGTATCTCTTCCATTAGGTTCTTGGTTTAGGGACACGGAGCAAGCTCACCATGTTTTGTTTCCTTGATCGCATCATGCATCTCCTCATAACGTCATAGTGGACATATCATTCATGTATCTACCATTTATCATATTCACGCATTGCATTTTGCATAAGTCATTACATTGTCATACATATTCGTTTAGCATGTTTTTGTTCCACCAATAACATACCTTCTGTTGTCGTTAGTTGCATGTTATGTTCACTCATGCATACTCCTGCCATATAGTTGCTCATGCCTTATGTTCTTTTCTTTGTTGTCAAAGTCACAATGAAGCGTGAAAATCTGCACCGCATTCTTAGTAGCATGTGTTGGGTATCATGGTAATAAACAAACCATGTTGAGGTTATACATTTCTTTCTTCCGACGATGATTGAAAGTTGCATGAACATGGTACCCAATGCATTGTTAATAAGAGATGGTGGTCTTTTGGGCGTCTTGTGTCAGTTTGATAATTATTTTTGTCATGCATAGCATAACCATACCCTGATCATTCATTATATCTTCTCTATGATAGGGTGTTGAATTATTGGCAATTGAAATTTTTATTCTTGCGAACATAAGGTCGAACCAAGCACATGCTTTTAAGAAAAGGTTTTCATCTAGTCAAGGTCAAGTATGGAAGTAACCAGCTTGCAAAAGTTGGGGCAGAAGATGGATCGATTTTACATAGCTTCTTTGGTTATTGCCAACACATGATTGAGCTAAATAATTTACAAAATTAGGGATTGTTGATGTCCATGTTTTATTTCTAGTTGCACTTTGACTCTGATAAGATGTGATGAATAATGTTATTTTAATGAAAATCTTAATTGATTCGACCCTATGTTCTACTGAATGTCCTATGTAAAATTTGCAATACTTCAACAATGTATCATTCACATACATCCATGCTTATTTTTCTTTTCACATTGGTTGCACTGCTCATTACATTCTTTCCTTGAAATCAGAATTGTGATCATTGTAATCAAAAGGAAAGAACGCGCTTTACAGCGCCCTTACCGAATGTGTGCCAAAGCTAGAGTGATGAGTGAAATAGAGAAGGTACATGAACAGATGAAGGCCGACATGGAGGCCATGAAAGAGCAAATGACCACAATGATGGAAGCCATGATGAGTATGAGAAAAATGATGGAGGTCAACACGGATACCGTCGTTGCCGCAAGTATCGCCACTGAGGTGGACCTGACTCACCCATATGGCCTCAATCAAGTAAATCGTCCAGTCTCGGATACGGTAGGTCAGGGAGGCGAAGCATTGGGAAGTATAGGCGGCCCCCATTTTGTGCAGGTCCAGAGCAAGCATTCCTTCCCACCATATGGCTTGCCTCCCAACTATACACCACCCAATGTTGCACACGCTCCCAATGAGAATGTCGATAACAACCCCAATCTGGTCATGCACAGGTCCCTCAACCCATGGGGGAGACACATGAAGTACCTTGAGACCACACTCTAGCCGACTTCGAGCCTCACCTCGGATATGCCATCGAGGGGCAGGCATTTTGTGGCATGCCCCTACCAAACACTTTGGGGGGGGGGGGGGCTCAATATTTCCCACAACCACAACCTTTGCATTTTACGGTAGGAAGAGTGCCTCCTGCCATGGTGGAAAGGAAAAAATTTGATCATATAGAAGAAAGGTTGAGGGAGGGCCATTGAAGGTGGCAAAGATTATGCTTTTGTTGACATGGCAGAGCTGTGCCTAGTGCCTGGCGTCGTCATACATCCGAAGTTCATTGTGCTAGATTTTGACAAGTACAAGGGGACTACTTGTCCCAAGAATCACCTGATGATGTATTGCAAGAAAATGGGGGCATACGTGAAGGATGAAAAACTCTTGATGCACTTTTTTCAAGAGAGTCTGGCTGGGGCGGCTATCACTTGGTACACCAATCTGGAATCTTCCCGGGTCCATTCCTAGAAAGACCTAATGGTTGCCTTCCTCAGGTAGTATCAATACAATTCTGATATGGCCCCAGATAGAATGCAGCTGCAGAACATGTGTAAAAAGGAGCATGAATCTTTCAAAGAATACGCCCAAAGATAGAGGGATCTAGCGGCTCAAGTAGCTCCCCCAATGATGGAAAAGGAAATGATAACAATGATAGTAGACACATTACTTGTGTTATACTATGAGAAGATGGTGGGTTACATGCCTTCAAGTTTTGCAGATTTAGTGTTTACCGGCGAGAGGAATGAAGTGGGTCTGAGAAGAGGCAAATTTGATTAAGTTGCCTTGATGAATAAGAAGCCTGGGGCAAATGGAGAGAATAAGAAGGAGGGAGAAACTCATGTTGTGACCATCGTTCCTACATGGCCAAATTTCCCACTAACTCAATAATTGTTGGACCTTGTGGCCTCAATAATCTTAAGAGGGATAGGCTTAGAATGCAGAAGAAGCAACAACAATCAATTTAATAATGTTCTATAAACATGCAAGGCAAAATTGATTGCAATAACATAAACAAGATAAGGGAAGAGAGAATGCAAACACAGTTTTATACTGGTTCGGCCACAACCCGTGCCTACGTCCAGTACTCAAGCAACCCACTTGAGATTTCCACTATCTTTGTAAAATCCATTACAAAGTCTGAACCACACAGGGACAACCCATCCCTTGTGTTCAGGAATCCTTTACAACAAGAGACTCACAGTCTCTTAACCAATCTCATTGAATAAGAAGAATGGAAGAAGAATTCTCTCTTCAAGAGAAGAATATTACAATGAAGATCATGTAAGAATCCTTATAGATTTTGCAAGTGTTTGGTCAAGGATTTCTTTTGAGAGAGCATTTGACAATGAAGTTCTTTTGGAATCTCTCTCATTGTCTTTTGAGAGGATAAGACATTTTGGACCAAAAATACTCTCTGTCTAAAATTCGTGCCCAAGTCACCTATTTATAGGCCTTTGATGACCATTCACAAATCTAATGAAAAGATGTGACTGTTGGCAGATTTTCTGAAAACTTTCCACTGGTAATCAATTACAATGTTTGTGTAATCGATTACACAGTTATAATTTTGAAGGGTTATGACTTTTGAATTTGAATTTCCAAAGTTTCGTTGCTGGTAATCGATTATAGACATATGGTAATCGATTACATGTTGAAAATTCAAATTCAAAACCTTTTTCAATAGCTATTTCTCAACCTTGTCTTCTGGTAATCGATTACACTTCCTGGTAATCGATTACCAGAGCCTTGCATGTCTTGAAAGCACTTTGTTTTAAGGCAAGGCTTGATCTTTAGTGAATCTTGAAACAAGGCTTTGTTTGTTGAAGCAATCTTGAATTATTCTTGAAGCAAATGCTTATCATTTGAAGCAGCCTTGTTAGATTCTTCTTTGACATCATCAAAATCATGTATACATACATTCACAACAATATCAATACTCAGCCAATATCAGTCCTTTTCATTACCTACCACCCTACCAACCAAGAACATCCAATCATCCACAAAGGTCACCCCTAAATCGGCCACAAAACCCGCTTGTTGTATATCCAAGGCTAAACACCACCCTTAATACGAACCAAAACACCAACCACGGGAGGAATTTTCCTAAAAGGAAGCCTGTAGAATTCACCCCAATTCCAGTGTCGTATGCTAACTTACTCCCATAGTTACTCAATAATGCAATAGTAGCCATAATCCCAACAAAGATTCCTCAACCTCCATTTTCCCAGGGATACAACTCGAATGCAACAAGTGCTTATCATGCAGGAGTTTTGGGGCATTCCATTGAGCATTGTATGACCCGGAAACATAAGGTGCAAAGTCTAATTGATGCAGGTTGGGTAAAATTCGAGGAGGACAATTGCTTGTGAATTCTGACGTTGTCGAGCAACACTATGCATGATGCATGGGGAAATTTGAAGGTTGTTGTTAGATGTCTCCAGTGACTCATTAGGATTTTCAAGTTTATGCCATTACTGTAAACAACAGTCATAATGCTAGTAATATGGATAAATTTGATGTCCTTGTCTCTCATTCTCTCTCAATTACATCTTTGCATATTTATTTAACATTCACTAGAATGTGAATGTACGTTGTTGGCTTGTTTGCTCAAGTGACTTGCGCTCTTGAGTTGATCTCCAAGTCTATTCAATCAGGAATTTCTCGTTCTACACGTTTGGTGGGGGTGCCAAGTTCAAAAAAAAGAGAAAAAAAGTTTGATTGACTATGTTTCAAATAAAAAATAATAAGTACATACATTCATGTGACCTCATTTTATCATTCTTAAAAGTTGTCTTTTTGAGAGAAAAGTGAGTTGTCAAGAACAAGAGTCATTTGACTTAATCTATCAATTGAAAATCCTTTAAATATTTCTTGTCCTTAAAATTTCTTTTTCGAGAACCTGCACAGTTTCTTTCATTTCTTCTTGCTACAAGGTTATGACAAATGACAACAACATATACCTCTGAACCCTACACCAGGGCAATGATAGACACCATGCATGAGCTTCAAGCGAACCTAGGGGCAGACAAGAAGTCCTCACCCGATAGGTTGAAAACCCAAAAGGGTGGCCTAGGAAAGTTAGGGAAATAAAAAAGGAAAAACAATCAAGGGCGTGTTATCAAAGGCTTTATCCCAAAATCCAAACTGTAAAAGTCCTTAGTCAAGATTTGAAATGACACATGGTCGTGTTTCTTCATCCCAAACACTTATTTATCCCTTGCTACCCTTTCCGAGCCAAAGCATATTTGTTTTCTTAAAAAAAAAACAACAACAAAAACCCTGAGTAGGAACCACCACCAAACCGGCGAGAAGGGCGATGCAAACAACACATGCATGAGGTTTACTAAGCTCTAGGGTGGGCAATAATGATGTAAAAAAAAGAGCAAAAAGAAAATCCACCAAATACGAATGAAGCAAAAAAAAAGAGACAAAAGATCTCTAGATTTTACAAGGAAGGCACAAAAGTGCAATAAGGATTAATGTATAAGATAAAAGGAGTAGAGCCCAACCCAAAAATTGAAATGAACAAAAGTACAAGCAATGCTCTCGAGGTTCTTACTCAATATAATCCTTAAACACTCTTTGAGCCTCTCTGATCCTTTCTTTCATAGCCCTATTACCCCTAACCACGTTACAAGCCCAATAAAGCCCTTATGGATCAAGGAATGACTAATTTTGCTTTTAAGTTTGTATTCTGGAATGGAACCCGAACGCGCTTGTGATTGTTGAAAAAATATATACATAGAAAAAAGAGAATCCTCGAAGTTTTGTACTTGCATATTTGAGAAGAAAACTCATTCGACCAGGAGCTCGTGAAAAATGCTCAAAAACAATTGTGATAGTAGGGTACATCTGATGTTAGTCGCTCATACAGACTCTTTAGGATTCCTTTTGAATCCAAGAGTGGCCTTTGTTGTATAAATTCTTTTGGGATCAGCCCATGTCATCAAGTTTTAGCGGGATCGATATACCCTTGGCATCACTCTATGACCTTAAATCGAGAAAGTTTCACTTGGTCATATACCAAAGTGGAACAATCCATTGCCATCCTTCAATGGTGCATGTGATTGGTCCCAAAGCCATATATTTTCTTGTTGTGCAAAATAATCAAAGATTTTAAACAAAAAGAAAGGGACAACCCCTAGGATCAATATTTCAGTTGATTGATTAAATGTCAAACGGCTCCATTGCCGTCACCCAAAACTGTCAAGTGATTAAATCAAAACATACACTCTAAGGGAGTCCCCGAGGAGATTTGCAAAAGATAGGATGAGGTTGCATGAGTTGTCACGCCTTTTAGAAAGAGACAGTCAATCTGTGTTTTTTTACACGCAAAAAAAAAGAAAAAAGAAAACAAAATTAAGATCACCAAAAGAGGAAAGAATGTCATGAACATTGCACAATTTTTCATTGCATTGCATTGTTGCGTACAAAACCTGCATTTACTTCATTTTAGGGCGAAGTTTGTATGTCCATGCATTCCAAAACTCATGTTTCACATCAGGCTATGAGTCCATATTAGTCACTACCCAAGACAATCCTACCCACCATGTAGTTGTAGTGGTAACTATTAATCTAAGTGAACATCCTCCATGGATGCTTCATGAACTACCCCTCAAAAATGGAAAACAATCCTACACTCAAAGTAGTCACTACCCAAGACCTATAAGTGATACATAATGTGTCTCTACGGTGATCAGTGGTATTCAGGGCTGATCTAACAGCAAAAAGTGGCCCCACCATGTAGCTGTAGCGGTAACTATTAATCTAAGTGAACATCCTCCATGGATGCTTCATGAACTACCCCTAAAATGGTGGTTGCAAGGGTAAGTCACCTACTCCTCAAACGCCATAAACAATAGGCAATAGCAACAAAAACTAAGACATACAATCTATATAACCATTATGTGTGGTTATCTAAACAAACAACATTATCCCATCCTAAGCGCGCAACTATCGCACTTATTTCACCATTGGGCACAATCACTGCCACCAATCCTTCCAGGTCTTGGTGGTCTTACAAAATCATGTGGATGATAGTCGGGAGCGATCACTACATATGAATACATCATACACCAACCTCTCATCTCCTAACTCAAAAACCATATTCTCGGAGCCCATCAAGAGTAGCAAAGTGAGGCTTGTGAGCTACCCATGCCAAATGAGTGCACCAAATGTCAGGTAGTCACCACTTTCTAATTCCTCTAGGTTCCTCGAACCTCTTCGCCCACTATTCCTCGATGCATCTCTATGCATCATCCACTTCCTCAATGTAACCTCATCTTCTCATAGAAGGCAATAGAACCAATGGTTCCTTAATCTCTATCCAATTCTCTTGAGTGTTGTTGTTACATTGCATGTGTAGCCTTCGTGTCATGTGCATCAATGGACACATACATGATAAGTGCCATATTTTAGTTATTTTTGGGATTAAAATGTTAGCATCTATATTTTGATTGTAATAGTTTTCTTATAAACTTCCCTTAAATCTAGTTGTTTTATATATATTGTAAATTTACTAATGTTTTCGTTTAAATATGGAAGATTTATCCATGATTTTGTACGTTTTGATGGTTGTTTGTTGGATCCAGAAACCAAGTTAAAAGGAAGGACAAAATGGTCATTTTCAAAGATTTCAGACAACCATTCGCCTAGGTTAGCAACCAACTCGCCTGGGCTAATCAAGTTTCCTAAGGCCTAAGCAACCAAATCGCTTGGGCCACCTACAACTCATCTGGGCGAGTGAGTACCTTCAGCATTAAGCAAGCAACTCACGTGGGTGAGTGCAACTCGCCTGAACGAGTTTGTCTGGGACTTTCTTTCCTTTTTCTATAAAAAGCCATGCAAAGGAAGGCTCAAGAAGTATAGAAGCAGTGGGGAAACCAGAAGAAGCACACAACAAGGAAGGAGTGAGAAAGTAGAGCCCGGGCGCTACAAAGTTGTGACCGTGGATCGCATCCTTCATCATTTCTCCTGTCGATCTTGTGCTCTACGCAATGATTAACTAGTTTCTTCAAAAGATTGGATGTAATCTTCATACTCTTATATATCTCGTTTGATATTTAATATATGTATGAATCCTTTCTACTAATTATTGTTGATTTCATTCTGTTTGTAATGCTTGATTCTATTTGATCACTAGTTTCGTAAAATTGGATTTTAAGTTTGGCTGGAAAGTACTCTTAGAATTTGAACTGAATGAATTTACTTTTTACATTACGTTGCTAGGAATAGAGCATAATGTTTTGATTGGAAATAACACTAGATTATGATTGTAATCTGGGATATTTATTTCATATGTAAGGGATCGATATTCGGTAAATATTCTTAGGATTTTCAAATGCGAGATATAATTGTCGGAGTTCACACTCTATCAATCTTACCATTCAATAATCATAATAGAATACAGGCACACATTTCATTAATTTTATCAACAAAGAATTATTACAATTTCAGAACATGCATTAATCATTAGATCTTGCATTTATTTCAGCAATATAATAGTAAATACATCATCAGTTCAAGAAAATAAAGAATTCTAAGATAATTTATACAAAGGCACATATTTCAAAGTTAAGTTATCTACTGTCTAAAATCACTCTTGTCACACCTTAATTTCGTTCGGGGACCATTGTTTGTCGGCATGCGACCTTCGTTTGACCACCTCAAAATGTTTAACACCCATCGTTGTGGAATCCGTAAAGTTCCAAGATGTTTCGGGAAGAAACCAGTCAAAAACATGAAAATGAAAGTGTATACCCTCGGAAAAATGGAGGTTGAGGAACCTTGGCTGGAGTTATAGCAACCATTGAATTATCAAGTAGATATGGGAGCAAGTTAGCATATGACACCAGAATTTGGGGTGAATCCTACAGGCTTTTTGCTGCAAAATTCCTTTTTGGGTGGTGTTTGGAATTGGATGATTTAGGGTTCTTGGTTGATAGGGTGGCGGGTAATGAGAAAGGTTGATATTGGCGGAGTATTGATATTGTGGAGCTGGTGGGAAATTTGGCCATGTAGGAACGGTAGTCACAACATGGGTTCCTCCCTCCTTCTCATTCTCTTCATTTGCCCCAGCTTTCTCATTCATCAAAGCAGGATAATCAAATTTGCCTCTTCTCATACCCACTTCGATCCTTTCACTGGCAAAAGCTAAATCCGCAAAGCTTGAAGGTGTGTAACCCACCATCTTTTCATAGTAGAACACTAGTAATGTGTCTACTATCATTGTTATCATCTCCCTTTCCGTCATTGGGGGCGCAACTTGAATTGCCATATCCCTCCACCTTTGGGCGTATCCTTTGAAGGATTCATGCTCCTTTTTGCACATGTTCTGTAGCTGCATTCTATTCGGAGCCATATCAGAATTGTATTGATACTGCCTAACGAAAGCAAGCATTAGGTCCTTCCAAGAATGGACTCGGGAAGATTCTAGATTAGTGTACCAGGTGACGGCTGCCCCAGTAAGACTTTCTTGGAAGAAATGCATCAAAAATTTTCCATCTTTTGTGTATGCTCCCATTTTTTGACAGTATATCCTCAAGTGAGTTTTGGGGCAAGTCATCCCATTGTACTTATCGAAGTCCGGTACCTTGAACTTTAGAGGAATGACCATGTTGGGTACTAGGCACAAATCTTCCATGATAGCAAAAGCATAATCTCTATCTCCTTCAATGGCCCTGAGTGTTTCCTTTATCTGATCCAACTTTCCCTTATCAGCCATAGTAGGAGGGGCTCTTCCCACCGCAAAATGCAAGGGTTGTGGTTGTGGGCGAAACTGAGGGCCCTCCAAAGTGTTTGTGTCGCAGGGGTATACCACCAATTGCTTGCCCTTCAGTGGCATATCTGAGGCAAGGCTCAAAGTCCGCTAGATTGTGGTGGGGCATTTCATGTGTCTCCCCCATGGGTTGAGAGACATGTGCATGATCAGTTTGAGGTTGTCGGCTTTCAATGAGTATGGGAGCAGAGTTATTGACATCCTTACTGGGAGTGTATGCCACATTGAGTGGTGTATAGTTGGGAGGCAAGCCATATGATGGGAAGGCGTGCTTGTTTTGAATTTGCACATAATAGGGGCCGCTCATACTTCCCAAATCTTTGCCTACCATAGCTAAGGTTGGATGATTCATTTGGTTGAGGCCAGATGGGGGCATTGGGTTCACCTTAGCAACAATGCTAGTAGCGGCAACTGCAACCGCATTGGCTTCCATTATCTTCTTCATGCTCATCATGGCCTCCATCACTGTGGCCATTTTCTCTTTCATGGCCTCCGTGTCGGCCTTCATCTGCTTTGGCACCTCCTCTACTTCACCCATTACTCTAGCTCTAGCACCGGTTCGGTAAGGGCGTCGTAAAGCGTGTTCTTTCCTTTTGATAACAATGATTAAGTTCGTTTTTTTTTTCAAGGAAAGAATGCAATGAGCAATGCAACCAATGAAAAGCATGGATGTATGCGAATGATGCACAGTTGAAGTATTGCAATTTTTTATGCAAGACATGGGGTTGAATCAATTTAGATTTTCAACATGGTCCATGACATCTTTGTCAAGGTGAAACTAGAAGTAACAAGGACATCAACAGTCCTAAATGTGTTTGGCAGTAGATGAAGCAGCGATGTAACTCGATCCATCTTTTGCCCCAATTTTTGCAAGATGGTTACTTCCATACTTCAACTTGACTTGATGAACCTTTTTCGTAAAAGCATGAGCTTGGTTCAACCCCATAACCCAAGGAATGGAAATTTCAATTGCCAATAATTTGACAACATTTCACAGAGATGAATGACTCGAGCATACTTAAGTTATGCATGGCAAATGTAATTATGAAATTGAGATGCCCGAAGAAACATCTTTTTTTAGTTAACCATGCATTAGGTACCATGTTCGATCATTTTGTTTTTAAGTGAAACGGGTTTATGATCCCAACATGGTTGGCTCATGGTACCGAACATATGCAACTAAGAATGCAGCGTGAATATTCATGCTTCCTTTTTTGTTTTTTTTTTTTTGCAGAGGAAAATGCAAGGATCATGCATGAGTAAACATGAAAACAAATGGTATGCAAAAAACATGTTAGATGCAGATGCATGGTGATGAAGTGACTTATGCAAAATGCAATGCATGAATATGGTAAGTGACAAATGCAGGAACGATATGCCTATTACGATGCCATGAAGAGATGCTTATGCGATGCATGATATGAATGCATTTACGGACACGAGAGACCGAAAAATCATATCTTCTTACTTGCGCATTTGGGGGCGCAGTGCCCCATGTGTATAGTTAAGAAGGTGATATGGACCTTCCAGCTTCCCGTGACAAAAGACGAGACCAACATACAACGCATGCGTGACGACATGATGCAGATGCGCAAAAGTGCAACAGGGGGATGTACACAATATGGCAATATCCTCAAATAATCATACAACAAAGGCGTACATGACATTTAGGTTATATGCATGGCAGTGTTTAAAACGCACGCAGCGTGTTCACTTTGTGCCCTATTTTAGAGACCTAAACGGGAGGAACTAAAAGGCTTTTAGTGATAATTCCCAAGGTGGTCATATCTCTCTTGATGGTTTCTAGAGGTATCATCCCCTTTGAAAAACATATTGCGACAGTAGGGACTACCAGCAACAATATGTTATCAAAGAGAAAAACTCTAGATGAGGGTTCACTGTTATCAAGCAAGTCGGAGACCCAACATGACCACAGATTCACCTCCACTCCTTATGTTCCCATGGACCCGGGTATAGGGCCCCCTTTTCAACTCACCGTGTGTACAAATAGTGTTGGTGTTTGTGTGCATCAAATGAATAAATATCTATCTCATGCATACATTTCAAAAACACACTAAAAGCATCAAAGAGTTACATATAAGAACGTAAGAGAAATAAAAGGAAACCGACAAAAGAGGAAGTCATGATATTGCACGAGATTAGAAGGCCTAACTCTCTAAAAACAGTCCCCAGTGGAGTCGCCAATTGTCACAACCTACCCTTCGGCGGGAGGGCGACACGAGGCTCACGGGTGCATCTTCCATCGGAGGAAAATGTGCGAGGTCGCCACCAACATTTATTTGAGGAAAACGTCAGAAAAACCGGAAAGTGTGGTCTACGAACTTTAAGTGTGAAAGGTTCAAGAGTTGTTTTTACGCACGGGGAAGGTATAAGCACCCCACGCATCCGTCACAAGGGACGGCAGCCTTTAATCAAGTGTGCAAATATGACTTCAAAATGTTTTATTTTCCCTTTTTTATGTCTTTTTGTGTTTTTATGCTTTTTATGTTTTTTGTATTTTTTATCTTTTTGTGGTCGACAAGGGTGTTTCCCTCGCTCCTACGTATCCTCAATTGCGATGAGGAAATCAGACCTACATAGTTCTTTTAGAACTAAACGTTGGTTAAGTTGTTTTGATCTTTTTCCGCAAGATCGATTTTAACCGCACAAAAGTCGTTTAAGGCGTTGGACAATTTAAACGATCTTTTGATTCTTTTGAAAGGAGAAAAATATTAAGGTGTTGGACCATTAACGATCTCTTTGTTTTTGAAAGTAAAGAAACGTTAAGGCGTTGAACCATTAACGATCTCTTGGGGTGGTCGACAAAAGCGGAGCTTTTGCTCCTACGTATCCTCAATTGTGATGAGGAAATCAGACCTACGTAGTTCTTGCAAAAGTGGTAAAGTTATGGATTGATTTTATGCTTTTGAACAGGCCATGTGAACCGATAAAAGCAAAGAGGACCGTTTAAGGCATTGGACCTTAAAACGGTCTTTAGTGATTTTTGCGGACAAAGCTTGATTTGTGAGTTGATTTTAGCTTTAGTTTCACTTTGGTTATTAGTCAATTCATTCAAGGAAACTTTCAAAGAAAAACGTCCAATTGATTTTTCTTGATTATTTTATTATTATTATTATTTTCAAGATATTTTTATTATTTTATTATTATTTTACTTTTTTTGGTTTAATCGTGGTTATAGCGTGAACGATCGGTTAGATTTTGTTTTAACAGTGATTTAACGAGATTACAACACAAATGATCAGTTGAAATTCATATTATCATTTATTAGATGAGAAAACGACTTAAATAAACGGTAAAAAACTCGTTAAAGAAAAAGAAAAGAAAACTGAAAGTAAGCGAAATTAAAGTGAAAGTACACAAAACAAGTAGGAACCACTAAGGGTGCATAGAATGAATTGAAAGATTCAATTTTGGGAACATACCGGTTGAAGACTGAAGAACGACGAAGAACGAACGAAGAACGGTGAAGAATGATGAAGAACGATGAAGAATTTCCACAGAATCACTTACGGAAGTGTTACGGAAGCACTTCGACTCGATTTTTCTTCACGAAAACACATTTTTTCACCCAAAACAGCCGAAATGCATAGCCAAGGGGTCTGGGATATTTTTGAAACAGCCCCCTTCCCCTATTTATAGGGAAAAAGAGAGGTGCTTGCCGCCAAGAGGCTTCTTGAAGAAGATTTCTAAGCGCACCCCAATTACTAAGTTCACCCCCCTTTTCGTACTTTATGGAAAAGTTACGGAAGCCTTATGGAAGTGTTTCAGATTTGATTTTCATCTTTTTTATCTTCCCTTTCACCAATGTTAAGTGAAATATGTTTACCTAAGGTTTTCAGAAATTTTACGGAAGCCCCGGAAACCATTTTTCAACAACGTGGAGGAGCTTGCTGCCTAGTTTCTTCCTCCTTAAGCAACCCAATTTCCAAAATGCCCTGGAATGCCTATATTTGAATTGCTATTTACACCCCTATCTTGATAAGTTCACCCCCCATTTTTGTGTTTTTGGCCGTTATCTTTCCGAAATCTCATGAAACTTTACGGATTCCACTGTGATGAGTGTTAAGCCTTTCAAAGTGATCATCAATGGTCCTCAGATGAAATTAGAGTGTAACAGTTTATTTACACACACCCCACTTTGCTAAATACACTCCCGTTTTCGTGTTTTTGACCGGTTTCTTCTCGAAACATCTCGGAACTTTACAGATTCCACAACGATAGGTGTTAAACATTTTGAGGTGGTCAAGCGAAAGTCGCATGCCAACAAACAATGGTCCCCAGACGAAATTAGGGTATGACAAGTAGCAAGAAAGTAATGAGAAAGGAAAATGGATATGAAAGAACAAGGAATATTTAGAAAATAATGATTCAAATGGAAAAATTGAGTAAAATCATCGACATGTTCTAATACACGCGTCAATAGAATTTCAACCGCTAAAAATTTGAAAGTTGAAATGATTATCGTGCCCCAAAATAGATACATGGGAAGTAAGATCCAGAGAGACCTATAAAAAGGACTCTTACTCCATGCAACAAGTGGCTTTTACTCTAACACACTTCAAAATAACAAACACACATTCAAAGACAATTCTGGTGGGAATTTACTCCCAACTTTCTCATTAAACCACCATCTTTGAGTGTCTCACCGCCACACTAAAGTTTGGATTCCGATTGTACTCGAGTTCAAATCACATCATTGCTCATTCCTCAAATAGAAATAAAAATATTTATTCACATTGAAAAGTGAAAATTGTTGCCTTAATAAAAAAAGTGAAAATTATGGCTATAACATTCAACCACTTTTCAGTAATTCAATATTTTTATACAATAACAATAATTAAACATTTTCCATAAATGGTATGTGAAATAATCTCACCAACATTATTACCAACGAAATATTCTTGGTTGACCACACGATCAAATAAATAATTTTTAATATTCATACTTAGGAGACATTTGGTAGGAGGAAAGTTTTTCATTCTTGGGAATCATAATTCTTGGGAAACTCCTAGGAATCATACAAATTTGTTTGGTTAGTACTAATATGTTTTTTGAGAAAAATAAATTTTTTCATGTTTCGCTAATTATAACTTTCTTGGGTATATAAGATTTTTTTTACAAAAAGTACCTTTTATTAAAATTAATTTATTAATTTTTTAACTCAAATTATATTATAAATATGAGATTTAGCTAATTTAATTATAAGATTTAAATAAACTATATATTTAATAATATTTTAACTATAAATATTAAAAAAATAGAAAATAATGAAACAATTAGATGGTGCTTAATAGTAACAAGAACTAATTAATTAAGCAAATAAATGTTGCAAAAAATAATGAAGCAAATAAATATGTCAGGCTTTTTAGTAAACTAGAAAATTCTGGTTAAGTAAACTACCAAACTCATATTAATTTCATATTCAATAAATTAGGAAATACATATAACAAAATATACATTCATCATCTGAACTAATTTCATTTCATTTAGAAAACTAGCAAATTTAGATTAAGTGACTACTTTAGATTCCAAACAACCTATAAATTTCAAATGGAACACAAAAAAAAATTAATTTTAAAAAAATGTAGCTATTAAATAAGATATTTAAATGAAGCATTTAAAATATTACCAGGCTTTTCAACACTCCATAACCAACTTCTAGTACACATTAAAGCCTCTAAAGTAGTTTAGTGGAGTCGGCTACAATGAGGGCTTAATATATGACCACTAATGTTGAAAGGAGATTCAGAAGCAATGATAGAGATAGGAATGGCTAATATATCCTTCACAATTGTGTGAAGTGTTGGGTACTTGACACCATTCAACCTCCACCACAATAAAATGTCAAAATCAAGAGTTATTGGTAAAACATCCTCCTTTAAATAATGATCCAACTCTGATTTGACAATAATACTTGCTCTTTTTTCTTCATAATATACCTATCATACATAGATAATGAATCACTAGAAACTTCATTACCATACACATTTGGAGAAGAATGAGTAGAATCCTAATGCATTTTCATTTGATAATCAAAAACCAACTCATACCACAATTGTCAGATCTTCCTAACTTGTGAAAAATTATCTGTTGATTGAATATTTGAAGATTTAGCCCATTAGCCTTAAGTTTTGGTTTATGATTTTGCAATATCAAGCATGTTTCAATAGATGTGTCATTTGTATTGAATGTTTCAGACTAGGCATGTGTGGTAGATACTAGTCTAATATTAGTTTATCCATGCTTAGTAGAGTATCAAGTATGATTAAAGATAGATTGATCCATAATTTTCTTAGAGCAATATGAGTTCAACATAGTGTAATTGGTTACAAGTTTATGTAACCAGTTATAGTATGTTAGAACAAGTATTTGAACTTTCTTCTATTTGAAATTTAGCTAAGAACATGGAGATAATTGTTACAATATTTCATAATTGACTACAATGTTAGTTTAAAGAGAAGGAAGATTTTGTGCTTTGAGATAATCGATTACATTGTGTCTAACAAAATTAAGAAGCTCTCTAGAAGTCAAAATAATCAAATACAAAATATCATAATCGATTACTATTGATTCTCAGTAGTTAATTTTGGCCTTTGTTGAACGAGATACTCGATTACGACATTTATGGAAATGCATAACAAAGAGTATTTGATCGAATTAATCGGGTACATCTTTTGGTAATCGATTAAATATGTTTTGTCAGTTAAAATTATCAATACACCCACTTGTTCTTTCCATTAGTGACCATTGTTATGACCTTATCTTTTTAAAACACAATTTGAGAGTCATCTAAGGGATCTTTTATGCATTTCTTCAAGAGAGTCAAGTTGATCAAGGATCATTTATCAGTCATCATGAGTTGATCATCTATGGAAGAGCTTGTAGAATTTTTTATCTGCACATTAAAGGTATACTCAATCCAATTCTGATTTTTTTAGTAGATTTTAATCTTGGTTAGGGTTACCAAGGTATTTTGAGTTGATAGGTTTCAACTCTTGGAATTTCTCTTGTAGGGTTCAAGGGAAAAGTAGATTGTTAGGGAATCACTTATGCATAGTGTTTGTATTTTGGTTCTTTAATAGTAGAATGTTTCAAGGGATCTTAGAACAACTGGATGTAGGTCCTCTTGAGGACTGAACCAATATAAATTCTATGTGTGATTATTTCTTTCTCTAACCCTTAGTTTTGTGAATTAATCTTGATAGTGAAATTGTTATGTGTGGGCCATAAAACTTCTTATAGATGATCCTTACAGATTTTGAAAATTTCTCTTCTCTATTGTGTTTCTAAAAGGGAGTGGAAAGTTCAGTTGGAGAGTTGCTACAAATATCTTTAAAGCAAGATGATCCATAATTGATAGGGTATACTCATGCTAATAATTGCAAGGGCAAGCAATCTCTTTGCATTTTCTAGATCATAAATCCCCATGCTCAACTCTTGTTTACCTTGACTGACCTTAGGTGTAAGAAAATTTTTTCATTTTCCTTTCAACCAAAGCTTGTAATGCATAGAACCATCCTTATGCTGCCATAAGTGTTTTATTCAATTTTTGGGTTTTCCACCCAATAATTTTTTATAATATTTGCACTGGGCCTTGTCTTCTCCATTGATTGAGTTTTTGAAAATGCTTCCATATCTCACTTTTCAGTTTACTTCCTCCTTCATTTGTTGTATTCTTTGTCTTCATGTTAATGTTATCATCGTATTCATCATGTGGAGTTTGTGGTAAATCATTGGGAGTACTGGGAGGATCACTACATGGGGGGAAGGTCACGAGTTACTTTTGGAATTGGTTGTTGTACACTTTCCTATCAAATTCCCATCTCTGCCATTACTTTCTTGTAAAATAAAAAATATGTAATTTAGCATTCACCAAATTTTATTAATTAATATCTCGTTTGATCCAAATTTAGGATGGCAAATAAAAAGGTAGAAAAGTAGTTCAAAATCTATAATAAAAAGTGGAACAATTAGAAGGAAAAAAAAGTAGAAATCCAAAGTATATGCACAAGTAGTAAACAAACAACAATTGCTTTAATATGCAAAAGCAGTAAAAAAACATAAATCCAATACAAATGGAGCAAAATGAAAAATATTTATCAAACAATTAAGAGCACATTAGAATGCCACAACACCTTAATTTGTCGTCCATTGCCATTTTAGCTTGCTTGTTACTTTAATATCTTCCAAATTCCAATTTAGTTACAACATTTGCTTTTAGTCCCCATTGCAAAGACAAAACTTTGAGTGAATGACTTTCAATCAACTAGTATACTAACCTTGAGTCTTTGACTATAATAGTGTTCAACCAACTAGCATACCAAGAAAAGTTGTGTGTGAGGAAAGTGAGATGAATCTTAAAAAACCGTCAAACCAAAAAAGGAAGCTTTGTTAGTAGATGAAAAAAATTAAGAAAAAAATTAAGAGAAGTAACAACAAAGCATGAAATAAAAGAAAAATTAAAAGCATAAATTTTGAATAAAAGCAAAAATAAATATGGAATACAAGAAAAAAACCAGCTCTATTCTTTCGTGAAACTAAAAAACCATGAAACCAAAAAAGGAACCTTGAGTTTGAACACATAAATAGAAATGCACCTTGATGATGGAACCTTTGATGGAGGACATTGAGGCTAGGAACGTCGAAACCAAAAGAGCGGATGCCAGAAGAGGAGACATCAAGCCATCGAGGCTGAGAGGAGACATCGAAAGAGGACAACGAGTTTTCGAGGTTGAGAAGAGATGATAACAGAGGAAATTGGCCGTCAAAGCTGACTCTCTTCGTGAGTCATGACAATGATGACTAAGAGGTGATTGGGAAGGGATCTGAGTCTGAGAGGTCAGAGAGTAGAGTGAGATGCAGCACAAGCAATGCAGTGTGAGAGAAAGAAAAGGATTTAGGTTTAGGCTCTTTGTTTTGTATATAAATTAGGTTATAATAGTAATTTACTTGCATTACAGTAGCAACAAGGCACGTGCGGGGGCAGGGATCATATCACCCAAGCCAACTTCGAACACAACTTTCTTAATTGGGGAAAACCCGACCCTAACCCCGACCTCGATCAACTCAGTTACACACCCCGAAGTATCCTCAATTTATTTTTCTACACGTGTAAAATTGCATTATTAAAGACTAGATAGTGGAAATTATGTACTATGTTATTTAATTTATTCTCTGTATAATATTAATTGTATAAGTTCCGTGTTATTCATTTTTTTTGTAAATAATTATTTAGTTAGTTGGTAGAAATTTGGAAATTGCCTAAGCAAAAATTTCATCTATAGCGAAATTGCACCAGACAAAGTGACAATGTAATTTAACTCTGTATGAGAGTGTTTTCTGTGTTAGGTTCACTATGGGTACATATATTCCTTAGGATATTAGCACAATAACCTAGGCAAATAGGATAGATTTACTAATTTTGGTAAAAAGTGAAAATATCCATTTTTGGCAAATCATATCCCTTCCATTTTTGGTAGTTTTGCAGAAAGCAAAACTACCCAATTGAAGCATGGCTGGTCATGTTGGAAATGGGCTGATTTCTAATCAATTTCATGTCAATTAGTCATTCCAAATTGCACTTAACAAATAGATAAGATTTCCACATCTAATTTTCTTTCGGTCCAAAGCTATAATCTTATCTTAGAATTGTTTTTAAAAGCCAAAACTTGGTCATTCTCTCCCATTTTTCTTGAGACATATTGAGAAGAAAGAAGACTTATTTTTTCTTCTTCTTCCAAGAGTCTACATTCGTTCTTGAGCTTGATAAGCTATTTCACCCTTCTTGCCTTACCCTTGTTCTTTCTTTTTCATCTTTCCTTCTTGCTCATGCATTGAGTTGCCTTTGAAGCATTGAAACTTGAGTCACAAAGAGCATTCATCTTGGGCTAAGCTTGGACATTTCTTGAGTTTCATCAAGAGGTAAGGGGTTCTCTCCAACTCTTGAACTCTATGTTTGTTGTTAAACTTCCTTGACAAAATGTCATCTTGAAATTTTCGTGCTTGCTGTCATGTTTTGGATGTGTGTGCTGAGCTGTTTTCCTTGAATATTTTATGCCAAAAATGAGTTATTTTCATGTTAAAACATAGTGTTAACCTTAAATTTCACTTAAATAAGAGTTTCCTAGCTAAAATTATGAATAAAACAAGTGTAAGGACCTCTGTAGAATGAAAATCTGTCACGAATTTACCCTGAATGTTACAATAGTATGAACTATTTTTCTTAGAGTTTTGACCTCAAAAATGAATTTTTTAGATTTGAAAATGTAGGGTAGCATATAAGATTTATGAAAATCCGATTCCCAGAGCACCTACAACATTGAAAATAAGCTAGGAGCAAAACTTTGTAAAACTGAGCGACAGAGTGATTTTAGACAGTTGACAGATTAACATTGGAATTTGTGCCTTTGGGTAAATTACCTTAGAATTATTTATTTATGGAATTGTTGATTTATTTGCTATTATATTTCTGAGATAACTGCAAGATCTAATGATTGATGCATGTTCTGGAATTGTGATGATTCTCTGTTGATAAAATTAATGAAATGCATACACGTATATTTATTATTAGTTGTTGAATCACTACAACAGATCTGTTAAATAATGGAGGTTATTTTTTCGTTTAGTGGAGGTTTTTCCCTCCACAAAATAAATTACGGAGGTTTTCAAAAACCTCCGCAGTTCTATTCGCTACAAGCAATTAGCGGCGGTTTTCGAAAACCACTGGTATCGAGAATATTTTACAGAGGTTTTTTTGTAGAGGTTTTAAACCTACGCTAACTGTGAAGGTTTTTTAAAGGAGCTTTTAAACCTACGCTAACTGTGGAGGTTTATTGGAAGAGGTTTTTATACCTACACTAAATATGGAGGTTTTTTGTAGGAGGTTTTAAACCTATGCTAAATGCGGAGGTTTATTAAAAGAGGTTTTAAAACTATACTATGGAGGGGTTTTTTTTTTTTAAATCATGCTAGCAATAGATGTTTTACAATTGATTTTCAAATTCTCCTTATTTTCTTGTATATAATGATTTTGTATACTCATTTTAGTTTCATAATCTACATGTATTATAATTTTTCATTTTCTTATGATATCAATAAAAAAATGTAATATAAAAACTCATAATGAGGACGTAGAAATTATATTTCAATAACCAAAATAATAGCATATAGTTAAAAGATTTATAATTCAAATTTCTATTGTAAATCAAAGTATGACATAAAATCCATAACAAAGTAATATTAGTCTTGTACTAAACTTTAAATCCAAAATACATTATAAGCAAACTAAGGGTTGCTAGCACCAGAAGATCCTCTTGCATCCAAAGGTGTATTAGGAACACTTGAAGCATCATTTGGCTGAAATAAGAAAAGAAAAAACACTTAGTCACATATACTATATACAAGGGTGTATCACACATACTAAATCATAATGACCATCAATAAAAATAATCAATTCTAAACAATTGTTTTGATATTCTAAACTTATGCATGGTTATTACCTTGGTCATGTATGTTTACTTAAAGACCTAACTTGAGATAAAGAGTATTAAGAGCTAGCCAAAATGAATAAAATTCTACCTTAATATTGTTGATTAACTATAAAATCTACCTACAAAACTGTAAATTAATTAGCTTAATAAACAAACGTACCAATTACAAAATATATTTCCTTACCAATATGCGTGAATAAATTAATAAACTATAGACATATGTAAAACATTTTTAAGAGTACATTGTGTATTATACTAACAAGTTTTAGGATAACTCACATATACATAATGATGTATGCATATTAATTTCTTACATGTGTTTGATCAAGAGTGAAATAACTAGCTAATTCTTCAGGGATCCTTCCTTCCTTCATTATCATGTAGGCCTTAAAAGCTGATTCTAAATTGTTGTATTTCTCTTGCCATTGGTTTGAAGATGGAAAGGCAAGAAGAGCTCAGACTAGAAGCTCGAAGTCTTGTGTTCCTGAATGTATTAGAAGGAACAACTCCTAATCCCATGCATCGCACTCTCCCAGAGTGCTCTAACCCTAACACTCTACCAATAACATCAAGAGGAGAAACTTCAGATTCATCAACTATGCTTTGAGTCAATCCTACTTCAATTTGTTCCTGCAAACATGTAATAAAATGAAATATAAAAGTTTTAAGATTAAGCACAATCCTTGAAAACAATGTTACTAAACAAAAACATACCGCTATAGTCTTTGCTGCTTCATTTACAAATGATCCATCTTTCCTTTTATGAGTTTCAATATATAATTGTCCACGACTTGGTAGCTTCCCAGTTTCTAACAACTAAGATAAATAAAGAGTAAGTAAACATTGAACTTCTTTAATTAGTAAAAGTTAACATTTAGTGTCATTACCAACTCATTTCTTCTTCTATGATTAGCTTTGGATCCACCAGTGTGTGGAATAACTTGCTTGCTTCGAATTTCTTTATTTCTCCTACAAAGTTCCTATATGCAAAGCAATTTCAAGTTTACAACTTGTAATAGTAATCATAAAATTAGCTATAAAAACAATTCAATAATTAAAACAATCTAATTGTACCAATGTTGATGGTTTATGACGATAATGAACAAAACGAGCCCATTGATCTTTATCTATGCCTATCGGCACATTTTTTATGATTTCATCTCTTGTTTTGGTTGGATCGTTGAATTCATTCCATAAGCTTTACCTATATGCTGCCCATTTTCTTCCCATACTCAATTTGCAATACCGTTTTGCACCAGCTTCATTAATCTTAAAATAAAATCGAGGCTAAAAAGAAAAGACAAATTTATCAAATATCATATGCAAAATTTTATATATATATATATATGAAAAATAGTAAAGATAAGGTTTCTAAGTGGTGTAGATATAAAAATTTATATATAACTAATTGACATACCTTTAAAATTGTTTCAAAGCAATCATCAAAATAAGCTTTAGGTACGCCTGAAGGTTCATACCATCTATCATAATCCATAGGAAATAATTTGCAATCAGCTGCTAGTATTCCAAGAAATCCTGTAAGCAAGGCTTGTGCTTCACCAATTGCTTGGCTTTGGTCATCAAAATTCACAATGATGCGTAACTCCCTAGGAAAACTATTGACTCCCCTAACTTTCACCTTAATCTTCTTGATCGTTTCTTCAGAGTCTTTAACAATAAAAGAATTTCTCAATATGAAAATGTAATATACTTCATATGGTGATAATTACAAAAATAAAAATAAAATACAATACTTGTATACCTATTGCCTCAACAGTCCAACAGTGTGTAGACTCACGCCCAACATGACGTCTAGTTGTTTCATCTTCTTGTGGATCTTCAGATGTTGATACATGAGAAAGAGGGACATTACCAGTTGGGACTTCAAGAGCTTGTGTGGAATCACTTGGTGGGGAAGAAATTTCAGGATTCATTGCTGGAACTTCAAATGTTGATACATGAGAAAGAGAGACATTACCAGTTGGGACTTCAGGAGCTTGTGTGGAATCACTTGGTGAGAGACATTGTGGTTGAGGTGCTGATTTTTGTGGATTTCTAAAACGCTTCACCTTTGGCATGACTACATATTCATGACAACAATATTAAGAGAAAAATAAATAAAGAATAATAAAATTTAAGATGACATACTATCAAAATTAATACAAGATTAAAATAATTAATAAATGAAATAATAACAACATTTATAAGTCAATCAACTATATCATATTTAGACAAGTGTGAATTTCTTACTATTTTAGGAGTTACAATTCAATCAACTATATCATCATTTAGATGGTTTGTAGCCAATTGTACATATTGATCATCAAGCCTAGAAAATTGTTCAAGTTGTTGCTCTTGGTATGGCTCATTTTCATATGCATTTTCTTCTACTTCTTCTCCCATGTCATATAAATCTCTTGGCTTTATTTGTACAACAACACTCCATCCTTCATTGACTACATCATCTACATAATACACCACTTGTGCTTGAGATGCTTCAATGTATGGTTCATGTTCTTCATGATCACCAATATGAATCAATCTATCAAAGTTAACACAATTAAAATT
>NW_021144506.1:0-37559 GCF_004193775.1 Glycine soja
GAAGTGCGGTAGACAGACTTTGTGGTTGATTTAGGGATGGCCTTTGTGGATAACTGGGGTGGTGGGTAAGGAGGAGGTTTGTTATTGGCTGAGTAATGACATTGTTGGGTTGGTGGGAAACTTGGCCGTATAGGAATGGCAGTCACAGCATGGGTTTCTCCCTCTTTCTCACCCTCTTCATTTGCCCCAATTTTCTCAGTCGTCCTAGTAGGACGATCAAATTTGCCTCTTTTCGGATCCACTTCGATCTTTTTGCTGGCGAAGACCAAATCTGTAAAACTTGAAGGTGTGTAACCCACCATTTTTTTCATAGTAGAACACCGGTCACGTGTCTACTATCATTGTGATAATCTCTTTCTCTGTTTTTGGGGGTGCTACTTGAGTTGCCAAGTCTCTCCATCTTTGGGCGTATTCTTTGAAAGATTCGTGCCCCCTTTTTGCACACTTTTTGTAGTTGCATCCTATCCGGAGCCATATCAGAATTGTACTGACACTGCTTAATGAAGGCAACCATTAGGTCCTTCCAAGAATGGACTCAAGAAGGTTCCTAAGTTAGTATACCAGGCGACAGTTGTCCTAGTAAGACTTTCTCAGGAAAAATGTATCAGCAGTTTCTCATCTTTTGCGTATGCCCCCATCTTCCGACAGTACATCTTTAGATGGTTCTTGGAGCGAGTAGTCCCCTTGTACTTGCCAAAGTCCGGCACCTTGAACTTGGGAATGACCATGTTTGGGTATTAGGAACAACTCTTCTAGGTTAGCAAAGGCATAATCTTCACCTCCTTCAATGGCCCTGAGCCTTTCCTCTAGATGATCCAACTTTCCATTTTTGCCATAGCATGAGGGTTTTTACTTGTCGTGGAATGCAAGAGGTGTAGTTGTGGGTGATACTGAGGGCCTTCCAAAGGGTTTTGTAGGGGTATACCACCAACTGCTTGCCCTTCCGTGGTATATCCGAGCCAAGGCTCGAAGTCGGCTAGATTGTGATGGGGAATTTCATGGGTCTCTTCCACAGTTTAAGAGACATGTGCATGATCAGTTTGGGGTTGCTGGCTTTCAATGGGTATAGGAGTGGAGTTATTGACATTCTTATTGGGAGTGTACGCCACATTGGGTGGCGTATAGTTGAGAGGCAAGCCATATGACGGGAAGGCGTGCTCGTTTTGAATTTGCACATCATGGGGGCCGCCCGTACTTCCTAAATCTTTGCCTACCATATTTGAGGTTGGATGATTCATTTGCTTGAGGCCGGATGGGGACGTCGGGTTCACCTTAGCAACAACGCTGGTAGCGGCAATTGCAACCGCATTGGCTTCCATTATCTTCTTCACGCTCATCATGGCCTCCATCATTGTGGCCATTTTCTCTTTAATGGCCTCCATGTCGGCCTTCATCTTCTCTTGTATCTCCTCTACTTCACCCATTACTCTAGCTCTAGCACGAGTTCGGTAAGGGCGTCGTAAAGCATGTCCCTTTCTTTTTTATAACAATGATTAAGTTCATTTTATTTTATTTTTCAAGTAAAGAATGCAACGAGCAATGCAACCAATGAAAAGCATGGATGCATGCGAATGATGTACAATTGAAGTATTGCGAATTTTTACGCAAGATATGGGGTTGAATCAATTTAGATTTTCAACATGGTCCATGACATCTTTGTCAAGGTGAAACTGGAAGTAACAAGGACATCAATAATCCTAAATATGTTTGGCAGTAGATGAAGCAGTGATGTGACTCGATTCATCTTTTGCCCCAATTTTGCAAGACGGTTACTTCCCTATTTCAACTTGACTTGATGAACCTTTTTGTAAAAGCATGAGCTTGGTTCAACCCTATAATCCAAGGAATGGCAATTCTGATCGCCAATACTTCAACAACATCTCATAGGGATGAATGACTCGGGCATACTTTAAGCTATGCATGGAAAATGTAATTATGAAATTGAGATGCCCGAAGAAACACCATTTCCTAGTTAACCATGCATTAGGTACCATGTTCAATTATTTTGTTTTGTTGTTGTGTGTTTTTTTTTTTTTTTTTAGAAATGGGTTTATGATCCCAACATGGTTGGCTCATGGTGCCTAACACATGCAACTAAGAATGTAGTGTGAAGTTTCACGCTTCCCCTTTTTTGTTTTTGTAGAGGAAAACACAAGGATGAGTAAACATGAAAACAAATGGTATGCAATTTTGCAGATCAAAAAGTTTGTTGAACGCATATGCATGATGATGCCATGACTCATGCAAAATGTGAGGCTGGAATATGATAACGGACAAATGCAGGAACGACATGTTCATTATGATGTTATGAAGAGATGCTTATGCGATGCATGATATGAATGCATTTTACGGACACGAGAGCCCGGAAAATTATCTCTTCTTACTTGCGCATTTGGGGGCACAGTGCCCCATGTGTACAATTAAGAAGGTGATATGGACCTTCCGGCTTCCCGTGACAAAGGACGAGACCAACATACAATGCATGCTAGAGATAAAATGCGGGAGTGACTTGATTCGCACTGATTTTTGGAGTAAAAACGTGGGATAAACTCATTTTATTCAAAAAGTTATAACTAGTCAAGATCTGAGCGACAATACAAACTTCCTAGCGGTTTCTAATCATATGGTCCATTAAGTCTATCATATGTTGACAATAGCTGAGAAGTCCGTGGATCTTCTTGGGGGCGGAGTAGGTGTCCGCCATTGCTTTGGCCTTGGCTAGCAATCGGGGAAGTTCTTGACTCCTGTTCAAAGTAAGAGCAAATCGGTCCGTCCACATTGTTGCCTCTTGGTGCCATGAATCAATTACCCTCTCCCTTGCTTCGCTTTCTGCTGATATCTTGGCGTACTCATCCTCTAGCCTTTGCTCGTGAGTCGCCGCTAGATTTAGCTTCTCTTTGCACTCATCGATGACGGCCCACATATTCCCTTCAGTCTCGCTTAACTGTTGGGACAAATTTCTTTTCGACCTAAGGTAAGCCTTTAGCTCGTCCTTCAAGATCATGCCTTTGACCCGTGATGATTCCTTTCACCTCTTCGGAGCTTGAGCTTACTATTGCTGCCCTATAAAGCCCCTCAAAACTTTGCTGGCACGTGTTCTTCCTTTTGGGCCTTCTTGGTTTCTCGTTCCAAGGCATCAGCGGTGGCCATATTGACGTCCCTTAGTTCATCATACTCTTTTCAGACTTTGATGGCTATGGACTTGAACTTCTCTTCGACTACTCGGGCTCTTTCAAGCTCTGCCTTTAGGGCCTGTACCTCATCACTTTCTTCCGAAGCTTTAACCTCATCGTCCCTCACAGTCTTTAGATTTGGGAGCCAATCCAATCCTTGTGTTCGGACTCCCAGCCACTTATGATAGCCGCCGATGATCCCATTACTGCTTCCCCTAAGCTCTCTGTCCTTTCTTCACGCCGCATCCCATGCCTTGCGAACTCCTTGGAGTACCCTCGCGTTGTGGTCACTAAAACCCCGTGCGATGAAAGGCGTGATGCTTTCGTCTAATGGCGCTCCTCTCATGGGGTAGCCAAGCTGTCTTATGGTGAGAACGGGATTATAATTAATACAACCCCTTGTTCCCATCAAGGGAACATTTGGACATCCTTCGCATGAAGATAGGATCCTGATTCTTCCTTCCTTCTAGCGAGGGAACCAATTAACAGACGCCCCCCCATGCTAGCCAAGAGTTGGTCCCAATTCGCCTTTCCTTTTTCGACGCACGAGCGGTAACCTTGTAGCGGATAGACGGGCCTACCTTCTTGGAGAAAAGGGTGTGAAACCAGCCCCACATAGAGAGCTGGAGTACAGCAAACAATCCTTGCATTGCTTTCTTCACATCTTCGGTCGAAGGTGTCATATAGGTCGGCTAGCATAGCGACAACCAGACTTTCCTTGTGGTTATGATAGGCGAGAAAAACGTCGATCGCTGCCAGGTCCACCAACCCATCCACATTTGGAAAGAGGACTCCCTCGAAAATCAACAGTGTGAGAATATCTATGAATGGGGTCCACTCGCCTTTATCTGCCAAGATTCTTGCTTTTACCTCCAAATATTTTCTCGGTATTCCGACCACCCCATTTTCGACTTGCCTTTGGCGGTCTAATTCCTACGCCGAGATTTGGACTTTTTTAGAAATTCTGGCCAATGAGGGGTAGAACCCTGAGAAGAGGTATGGTTTCCTTCCCCCTAGAGGACATCCTAGGATCTCTTCAAATTCTTCCACCATTGGTGATAGCTGGAAGTCCCCAAAGATGAAGCACCTCAACGGCTGATCATAATACTGGGCGAGGGAGGCAATTGGTTCCATGGAGACTTCTACCCTAGCTAGGTCCCAAATGCTTACCATAGGCTTTGCGGAAGGCTTGCCGTTGAAGTTAACCCATTAATTGCCCCAACTCTCCTAAACTAGTGACCTCTAAGCTCTTGATTTTGACTTGATAGAACCTCTTTTTAAGCGAAGGCTTTTGACTTGATCCCATGTTTTACTAAAGTGAAATAAAATCTAGTGTGAATCAAAACTCCGACATCTATCATGGGTGGAATGGATGAATGCATGAAGGAATGCATATGACACAGATGCAATTTATGAATACGGGAGCTCGGGAAATTGTCTCCTTCTTAGATACAACGTCTTGGGGTAGCAAAGTGCCCAACGTATGTATTTAAGAAGGTGACACGGACCCTCCGTTGGTTTGCCCAAGAGAGGGGATTAAGACGGAACCCACACATGATGCACATGCGAAAGGTACAATACGGGGATGTACATAGTATGATAATATTCACTGAACATAAGCAAACGGGTATATGATACTTATGCATGGCAGTGTGAAAAATGGCACGCAGCGTGTTTGCTCCGTGCCCCTATTTAAGGGACCTATAAGGGAGAGAACTAACTAGGCTTTTAGCAGTAATCCCCAAGGTAGTCATATCTCTCTTGATGGTTTCTAGAGGTATCATCCCCTTCGAAGAACATATTGCAGCAGTAGGGACTACTAGCAACAATAAGTTTTCAAAGAGAAAAGCTCTAGATGAGGGTTCACTGTAATCAAGCAAGTCGGAGACCTAGCATGATCACAGATTCACCTCCACTCCTTATGTTCCCATGAACCCGGGTATAGGGCCCTTTTTCACTCACAGTGTGTGCAAATAGTGTTAGTGTTTGTGTGCATCAAATGAATAAATATTTACCTCATGCATACATTCTAAAACACACTAAAAGCAACAAATAGTTTATATACACAAGAACATAAAACAAATAAAGGGAAACCAACAAAGGAGAAAGTCATGATAAAACTTTGCACAAGATTAAATGGCCTAACTCTCTAAAAAACCGTCCCCAGCGGAGTCGCCAACTGTCGCAACCTACCCTTCGGCGGGAGGGCGACGCGTGACTCGCGGGATGCGTGTTCCACAAAAGGAATACGCGCGGAGTCGCCACCAACGTTTATTTGAGGAAAACGTCGGAAAAACCGGAAAAGACGCGATCTACGAACTTTTAAGTTGAAAGGTTCGGGAGTTGTATTTACGCACGGGGAAGGTATCAGCACCCCACACGTCCGTCCCAAGGGACGGCAGCCTTTAATCGAATGTGCAAACATGACTTTGATTTTTATGTTCCCTTTTATGTTCTTATATCCTTTATACCCTTTTTATATTTTTTCTCTTTTTGTGGTCGACAAGGGTGTTTCCCTTTGCTCCTACGTATTCCTCAATTGGGATGAGAAAATCAGACCTACGTAGTTCTTTCTTATCAAGTGATTCTTTTTTACTTTAAGAGGTGATCATTTTAAGGCGTTGGACCTTAAAAATGATCCATTTTACTTAGTGAGAAAATGAAATGACAAACTTCAAAAGCCTATTTTTATGGACGAGCTTGACTAGGCGAATTGATTTTAGCCTTTAGTTTCACTTTAGTTATTAATCAATTCGATTAAGAATGAGAAATCCCAAAGAGAAAACGTCCGATTGATTTTCCGCTTTATTCTACTAAAAGATGTCTTTTTGATTATTATATTATTTTTTACCTCTTTTTGATTTCCAACGTGGTTACGGCACGACCGAACGGTCGGAATTTATTTTAACCGAAGTTAATGGATAATACAATTCAAACGTTCGGTGGAAATTTATTTTATTTTTAAGTTAAGCGAGAAATGACTTAAGTAAAATGGCTTAAGCACGTCAACAGGGGGTATAAAAAGTAAACAAAACGAGAATAAAAATGCACGAAACACAATGTGGACCACTACGGGCACATAGAATGAATCGAAAAGCTTGGTTCGAGGTACTTACCCGTTGAAGATCGAAGAACGATGAAGAACGAATGAAGAACGTCGAAGAACGGTTGAAATCTTTGCGAAATTCCTCACGGAAAACGTTACGGAAACGTTTCGGAAGCGCCTCGGCTTAGATTTTCTTCACGGAAACAATTTTTCCAAGCAAATTCGAAAGAGAGAGAAGTGCCTAAGGGGCTGAACCCCTTCCTTCTTGCCTTCCTCCCCTATTTATAGCAAAATAGGGGAGGTGGTTGCCGCCCAGCTCGCCCAGGCGAGCTCAGCTCGCCCAGGCGAGCAGGGTTGCTTCCTCCAGAAGCAACCGCCTTCTGGAGGAATATTCCGGAGGGCCCAAGTGGGCCTGGGTGCTATTTGCACCCCCATTTTTACTAAGTACACCCCCCTCTGCTGTTTTTTGGTGATTCTTTTTTCGTAAAGTTACGGAAACTTACGAATTTCGTAACGATACTTGTTTTCTTTCCGTAATGTTACAGAACCTTGCGGATTACATAATCATCCCCTTTTTGACTTACGGAATGTTACGGAACCTCACTTAATTATGCAACGATGCTTCCATTTGATTTCCGGTGTGTCACGGAAACTTACGGATTGTGCATCAATATTTTTTTGGTTTTTCGGCATGTCCTGGAATTTCACAAATTGCCTAATGATGGGTGCCAAGCACCTCACGAGGACCAAAGAATGGTCGCACGTCATCGAGCAAAGGTCCCCGGACGAAATTAGGGTATGACACAACCTAGTACCTTTTAAATTTCTGCCTGCTATTTGATCACTTTTTATAGTAGGACGCACCTAGTTGCTCATGATCCTGGGAATTTAAATAAAACAAGCGCAAGCTCGGAAGGTAGTCATACCTTACAAAACATATATATGTATGTTTAGGTAGTGAAAATACCTTAGATATGCATGTATGTAAACAAAAAAACACTTCACAAAATATATATATGTATGTTTAGGTAGAAAAATACCTTAGATATGCATGTATGTAAACAAAAAAAACTTCACAAAATATATATATGTATGTTTAGGTAGAAAGATACCTTAGATATGCATGTATGTAAACAAAAAATACTTCACAAAATATATATGTATGTTTAGGTAGAAAGATACCTTGGATATGCATGTATATAGCAAAAATACCTTACAAAACATATATATGTATGTTTAGGTAGCAAGATACCTTGGATATGCATGTATATAGCAAAATACCTCATGAAAAAAAAAACAAACAAGAAAAAGAAATAAACAAATAAAAAAAAAGAAGAAAAAAAAGAGAGAAAAAAGAAAAATAAGTTGTCTAGCTGAAAAACCAACATGCTTTTGAAAAGAGATGACTTCCAACTTTTCTTTGAAGAAAAATTCACTGATCATAGCTAGTTTTTGGAAAAAAAAATGTGTGTGTACACCTGAAGGGTGAATGCTGTGAAATTTTCCCGGACGCCCGAAATGGACTTGGATGAATGCACAAATGGATAAAAGAACATATTTTGGAAACATTGGGTTGACTAAAATAGAGGAAATGAATCCTGAGCCCTAGCATCACATGACCATAAAAATTTGACACTTGAGTGTCCGCATAGGTGCATGCATGACCAGTTTTGCATAAAGTTTCCAAATCATCATTTTTGCATTTGTGTCATGGAAATAATGTGGGGCACCCCTTTTATCCTTAAGCCAAACCAAACCCCGACATGTATCATGTCTAGCCATTCTACAAACCTTGAGCCAAAATCATGACTCACTATAATCCTTACCCTCGGAAGCAAAAAAGGAAAGAAGGAAAATTTCCAATCAAAGAGAAAGCAAAAAGAAAAGAAAGGAAATTCCCAATCAAAGAGTGGGAGAAAGCAAAAAGAAAAGAAAGGAAATTCCCAATCAAAGAGTGGGAGAAAGCAAAAAGAAAAGAAAGAAAATTCCCAACCAAAGAATGGGAGAAAGTAAAAAAAGGAAGGAAAGAAAGTTCTTGATCAAAGAAACTAGAAGAAATGTGCAGAAAGGTCTTTTGACCAGACAATATCTGAACAATACGGAATTGTCACCAAATGAAAAAAAGAAAGAAAAGGAAACCATGACCTAAAGTGGTCTTCTCCCTTTGATTACCAACCAAAATCCTGTGCGTCGGTGACTTGTTCGCCTCGCGCAAAACCAAAACAGAAAAGGAAAAGGGGCAAAAACACACAAAAGCCGAAAAACCCACCAAAAGAACCCATTCCCAAGGGAAGCCCTATTGATCCATGATCACGCATGTAATTTTTGATTTGATAGGAAATAATTTGCAAAGTCATGTCATGACATATCTATGGTTCGGAATTAGGATGAAACACTTACCTGTGCGAGATTGATACACTTTGAGTGATTTTCTTCTATTTTTGTCGAACCCAGTGTTTCCTCTAAATGGTCATTTAGAAACAAGATGCTAACATCCAAAATCTCATTTATGGTTATGATAAAATTTCATCAGCATACTCTCCTTCCCCGGTAGACGCATTGTTTTTCACTCAAAAAGGCATATGCTGCTCTAATCAGTTGGAATATTTGTCTCTTTGCTAAAGCATGTTTGCGTTTTAGTGGAGAAAACACCGAGACTTTTTCAAGTCTCACAAGTTATCCAGAACTACGTAGGTCTGAGTTCCTCATTAGAGGATACGTAGGAGCAAGAGCCTCGCTTTTGTCGACCACACCGCCTTTTGTTGCCATGACCCAAGAGCTGGTAGCCCGCGGAGACACCTTACGGTTATCCGCACCTCGTCATTCAGTGACCCCAAGTGTGATTGATGAGCAGAGGCCAATGTGGTCATCTGCGCCTTTTTCGGAGATGTCAGCATTTTCCGATGAAGACTTTTCAAGTCTCACAAGTTATCCAGAACTACGTAGGTCTGAGTTCCTCATTGGAGGATACGTAGGAGCAAGAGCCTTGCTTTTGTCGGCCGCCCCATAATCTTTGTCATACTGACCCTGAGGTCATGTGACATGCACCCTTGTATCATCCAGAGGCGGCGGGCCCGATGATACGCGGAGATACCTTACGGTTATCCGCACCCTTTTGTCATCCAGAGGCGGCGGGCCCGATGACAAGCAGAGACCAAGTTTGGTCATTCTGCACCCTTGTATCATCCAGAGGCGGCGGGCCCGATGATACGCGGAGATACCTTACGGTTATCCGCACCCTTTTGTCATCCAGAGGCGGCGGGCCCGATGACAAGCAGAGACCAAATTTGGTCATTCTGCACCCTTGTATCATCCAGAGGCGGCGGGCCCGATGATACGCGGAAATACCCGAGTGGTTATCCGTATAAACATTCTTTTGCTATCTGTAAGACAGAACGCTTGATAGCATGCAGAGGATGACATAGTCTTCTGCACCTTTTGTTCCTCCAGGAACAACAAGTCATTTACATGCGGAAATTTCATGGTCACCCGCGACTCTCGTCAACCGAGAGGAGCGAAATTAGTGTCATACACTAATTTTCGTCCGGGTACCTTTGCTTGATGACATGCGACCTTTCTTTGGTCCTTGTGAGGTGCTTGGCACCCATCGTTAGGCAATTTGTGAAAATCCGGGAACGACAAGTCATGGTCGCCCGCGACTCTCGTCAACCGAGAGGAGCGAAATTAGTGTCATACACTAATTTTCGTCCGGGTACCTTTGCTTGATGACATGCGACCTTTCTTTGGTCCTTGTGAGGTGCTTGGCACCCATCATTAGGCAATTTGTGAAAATCCGGGAACAACAAGTCATTTGCATGTGGAGATTTTATGGTCACCCGCGACTCTCGTCAAATCGAGAGGAACGAAATTAGTGTCTTATCTTTACTTTCCTTTTATCTCCAATAAAAGACAAGTAAAGAGGGGCAACTGTCATACCCTAATTTCGTCCGGGGACCTTTGCTTGATGACATTACGAGATTCGTAAGTTTCCGTAACTTTACGAAAAAAGAATCACCAAAAAAGGTAAGGGGGTGAACTTATCAAGATAGGGGTGTAAATAGCAATTCAAATCTAGGCCCTTCTAGAACATTTTGGAAGTTGGGTTGCTTAAGGAGGAAGCAACTGGGCGGCAAGCTCCTCCACGTTTTTGAAAAATGGTTTTCGGGGCTTCCGCGGCTTCCGTAATACTTCCGTAAAATTTCCGAAAACCTTGGGTAAGCATATTCCACTTAACATTGGTAAAAGGGAAAAGAAAAAAGATGAAAATCAAATTCGAAAACAGTTCCGTAAGGCTTCCGTAACTTTTCCGTAAAATACGAAAAGGGGGGTGAACTTAGTAATTCGGGTGCGCTTAGAAATCTTCTTCATTAAGTCTTTGGGCGGCAAGCACCTCCTTTTTTTTCTATAAATAGGGGAGGGGGAGCTGTTTCAAAATGTTCAAGACCCCTTTGGCTATGCATTTCGGCTATTTTGGGCAAAAAACACGTTTTCGTGAAGAAAAATCAAGTCGAAGTACTTCCGTAACGCTTCCGTAAGCGATTCTGTGGAAATTCTTCATCGTTCTTCGTCGTTCTTCATCCGTTCTTCGTTCGTTCTTCGTTCTTCAACGGGTAAGTTTTCGAATTCGAGACTTTCAATTCATTTCTTGTTTTGTGTACTTTCACTTTAATTTCGTTTACTTTCAGTTTTCTTTTCTTCCGTTTTTAACGCGCTTTTACCGTTTATTTAAGCCGTTTTCTCACCTAATAAATGATAAAATGAATTTCAACCGATCATTTGTGTTGTAATCTCGTTTAATCACTGTTAAAACGAAATCTAACCGATCGTTCACGCTATAACCTCGGTTAAACCAAAAAAAGTAAAATAATAATAAAATAATCAAAATATCTTGAAAAATAATAATAAAATAATCAAAATATCTTTGAATAAAATAATAAAAAAAATCAATCGGACGTTTTTCTTTGGAAGTTTCCTTGAATGAATTGATTAATAAACCAAAGTGAAACTAAGACTAAAATCAACTCACAAATCAAGTTTTTTTCCGAAAAATCACTAAAAACCGTTTTAAGGTCCAACGCCTTAAACGGTCCTCTTTGCTTTTATCGGTTAACATGGACCGTTCAAAAGCATAAAATCAACATGTGACTTTACCGCTTTTGCAAGAACTACGTAGGTCTGATTTCCTCATCGCAATTGAGGATACGTAGGAGCAAAAGCCCCGCTTTTGTCGACCACCCCAAGAGATCGTTAATGGTCCAAATGCCTTAACGTTTCTCTCCTTTCAAAAACAAGAGATCGTTAATGGTCCGATGCCTTAACGTTTCTCTCCTTTCAAAATCAAAAGACCGTTTAATGGTCCAACACCTTAAATGACCTTTTGTTCAAATAAAAAACATATTTTGCAAAAAAGACAAAAAACAAACTTAAACCAAACACTTTGTTCCGAAAGAACTACGTAGGTCTGATTTTCTCATCCCAAATTGAGGAATACGTAGGAGCAAAGGGAAACACCCTTGTCGACCACAAAAAAGAAAAAATATAAAAAGGGTATAAAGGATATAAGGACATAAAAGGGAACGTAAAAATCAAAGTCATGTTTGCACATTCGATTAAAGGCTGCCGTCCCTTGGGGCGGACGTGTGGGGTGCCAATACCTTCCCCGTGCGTAAATACAACTCCCGAACCTTTCACTTAAAAGTTCGTAGATCGCGTCTTTTCCGGTTTTTCCGACGTTTTCCTCAAATAAACGTTGGTGGCGACTCCGCGCGTATTCCTTTCGTGGAACACGCATCCCGCGAGTCACGCGTTGCCCTCCCGCCGAAGGGTAGGTTGCTACACTACCCTTTTGCAGGCGAGCGAGGCGAGGCTCATAGGTGCGTCTTCCAAAGGAGGAAAATGCGCGGAGTAGCCACCAACGTTTATTTGTGGAAAACGTCAGAAAAACCGAAGGAAACCAGTCATGAAGAATATTTCGGATTTGGGAGTTGTATTTACGTTTGAGGAAGGTATTAGCACCTCTCACGTTTGTCCCGAAGGACAACAACCTTAATTTTAGAATTGTGTGAAATTGTGTACCTAAACTTTTATTTCTTTTTATTTTTGAGGTCGACAAAAGCAGGGTCTTGCTCCTACGTACCCTCTATCGAAGAGGAAATTAGACCTACGTAGATCTTTCTAAAGGGCGAATCAAGCGATTCTTTTTACTTGGAAGGAGGCCCTTTTAAGGCGTTGGACCTTAAAATGACCCATTTTTACTTGGTGAGAAAAACTGAGGTATCGAACCACAAAATCCTTTTTAGTGATTTTTTGCAGACGTGCTTGACTTTGCGAGTTGATTTTAGCCTTAGTTTCACTTTAGTTAATAGTCAATTCAATTAAGAAAGAGAAATCCCAAAGAGAAACGTCCGGCATGTCACGGAACTTCACGTATTGTGCAACAAAGGGTGCCAAGTACCTCGAAGTGGTCAAACAAAGGTTGCATGCCATCAAACAATGCTCCTCGGACAAAATTAGGGTATAACAGTTGCCCCTCTTTACTTACCTTTTATCGGAGATAAGAGGAAAGCAAAGATAAAACAATGATTTTGTCCGTCTTCGCCCTCTACGCGATTAGTCTATAACGACTCCCGTCTCTCTTTCTTCTTTCTCTGCACAATACAAAAAAAACACAAACAACCAAAAAACACCAATAACATAATATACACATATACACATGTTTGGAGAAGGAACTGATCGGGAAAATAACAAAAACACCTAATTTCCCAGTCACTGGAGGCTCCGCGCTTGATAACGGAGGACGCATGAACAGCGCTAGGCAATCAATTCATAGGGCTCTAAATAGGACGGTGGAGGATACACGAATAGCGCTAGGCAATCAATTCGTGGGGCTCCAGACTTGATGGTGGAGGACACATGAACAGCGCTAGGCAATCAATTCATGGGGCTTCGAATAAGATTTGAGGGTGGAGGATAGACGAACAGCGCTAGGCAATCAATTCGTGGGGCTCCAGACTCGATGGTGGAGGATGCATGAATGACAATCAATTCATCGGGCTCCGGATAAGATTTGAGGGTGGAGGATAGAAGAACAATGCTAGGCAATCAATTCGTGGGGCTCTAGACTCGATGGTGGAGGATGCATAAATGACAATCAATTCATGGGGCTCCGGATAAGATTTGAGGGTGGAGGTTAGACGAACAGCGCTAGGCAATCAATTCGTGGGGCTCTAGACTCGATGGTGGAGGATGCATGAATGACAATCAATTCATGGGGCTTCGGATAAGATTTGAGGGTGGAGGATAGACGAACAGCGCTAGGCAATCAATTCGTGCGGCTCCAGACTCGATGGTGGAGGATGCATGAATGACAATCAATTCATGGGGCTCCGGATAAGATTTGAGGGTGGAGGATAGACGAACAGCGCTAGGCAATCAATTCGTGCGGCTCCAGACTCGATGGTGGAGGATGCATGAATGACAATCAATTCATGGGGCTCCGGATAAGATTTGAGGGTGGAGGATGGACGAACAGCACTAGGCAATCAATTCATGGGGCTCCAGACTCGATGGTGGAGGATGCATGAATGACAATCAATTCATGGGGCTTCGGATAAGATTTGAGGGTGGAGGATAGATGAACAACGCTAGGTAATCAATTCGTGGGGCTCCAGACTCGACGATGGAGGATGCATGAATGACAATCAATTCATGGGGCTCCGGATAAGATTTGTTGGTAGGACCGAATGGTCCACCGGGTTTTTTCACCTAAAAAGGCGAACATGCTTTAGCAAGGAAAAATAAATGATTCGTGAGAGCACCATATCTTAGAGAAACAATATACGCATGCCAAAAGTAATTTTCCTTGTAACCGAAAATGAAGGGCAGGATGTCAACATTTAGCTTTTAAATGAACATTCAGGGGAAACGTCGGGTCAAACTGAAACTGGGAATAAAATCACTCATAGTGTATAAAAGCTCACACGGGCAAGTGTTTTACCCTAATCCCAAACCATAACTGCACCATGACTTTATTTTGCACATGATTTCCTATCGAACCAAAAGATCACACGCACGATCACGGATCAATAGGATTTTCTCGAAGGTAGTGTTTTGGAGAGAAACCTGGCTGTTTTGGTCTTTTCCTCTTTGTTTTGGTGGGGCGGGATATCGCCAGTCGAGAGCGACTTTGAATGGCAATCCCAAAGGAAGAACCACTTTAAAAATGGGTTTTCCCTTTGTCAGCGGTTATTTACCTCGCCGAAAATTTATTTAGTCCAAAGATCTCCTGTCCTCTTTCTTGCTTTCCATTATTGATCTGGAATTATACTGTTTTCCTCTGATCTTTTCCTTTTTACTTTCTTCCGATCTTCGATCGCGAATCCTTCTTTTCCTTTTCTTTTCTTTCTTTTCATTTCTTCCTTTCTGATCTTTGTTTAGGAATTCGGGTTTTAGCATTCGTTATTCGCTCTCCCTTGAGGAGATTCTGCTGTCCTTTTCTTCGGGGAAAGGATGAGGATTATTTTCATGGGCCAAGGTTCAAAGTAGCTTAAGGTTGTGTCTCAACATGGTCTTTTCATCGTGCGAGCCCAATTTTGATATCTGGGGCAAAACAAATTCGTGTGTCAAGGTGTTGGTCTCGGGTTGAATTTCCATATTATTTCCACGAGGCACGCGTAGCAATGATGATTTGGAAACAACGTGCAAAATTAGTCATGGCCACAACTAGGTGGGTACTCAAGCATCCAGTTTATGGCATTGTGATACTAAGGCTTGGGATTTACACAGGTAGACCCAATATTTCCAAATTATGTTCTTCCATCGGTTCAATGAATCCATCCATTCTTATCTCGGTTATTCTGGAAAATAAACTCTTAGCGTCAGTCTCTTGTTTCCAAAAGATATGTTTGCTCTCTACGAATGATTTATGCTTCCTATGACCATAACATGCCGACCTTCAAGGTCTTTCTTTCTTTTTCTTTTTGTTTCATTTTTTATGTTTGCAAAAACTATACATCCATCGCCATCTATGAGAAAAGATTTTATTTGTACACCTACATTCCTATACATGACAAACTTTTTCTGTTTACACACGTATTAAAAACTCTTTCTCTTTATATCAACACGGTCTATATAAAAACTCTATTCCTGTTCAAAGATTTCTTTTTCATTTTTCAACATACACTCGTGGTTTATACAAAAATTTCTTTATATACACTCGTTGCTCACACACAAGAATTTCTTTTCACACATTATTTACACACACACACAAAATCTTTCCATACACTTTTTTACATATAAAAAACTCTTTTCTTTTCTTTATATATAAACACGACATTTGTTCACAACGCCTCTTTCTTTTTTCTATTCTTGGCATTATCATGCTTTTTGTTTGTTTTATTTTTAGGACGACATTCCTAAAGGGAAACTCTACAAGGTTCCGGGATTTCAAACAACATTATCGACAATAATGAAGTAAGCACTAACGCAACAGTCCAAACAACATGTATGCACAAAACAAAAGACAATCGAAAAAAAACAAAACAAACGTTAGTCCCTCAAGTCATAGAAACAAGATGACATGCAAATGATAAATGATGGAACATACGAATTTGGGGATCCCACGGTCATGTGGCTCTGCATGCCACCGGACTCTTGGGTCCCGGTAACAAAAGGTGGGGTGGTCGACAAAAGCAGGGCTTTTGCTCCTACGTATCCTCAATTTGTGATGAGGAACTCAGACCTACGTAGTTCTTGATAACTGTGAGACTAAAAATAGCCTCAGTGTTTTCTTCACTAAAATGCGAACATGCTTTAGTAAAGAGACAAAACTTCCAACTGATCAGAGCAACATATGCTTTTTGGATGAACAACAATGTGTCTATCGGGGAAGGAGAGTATGATGATGAAATTTTCTCATAACCGTAAATGAGATTTTGGATGTTAGCATTTCGTTTCTAGATGACCATTTAGAGGAAGCACTGGGTTCAAGAAAAATAGAAGAAAATCACTCAAAGTGTATCAATCTCACACAGGTAAGTGTTTCATCCTATTTCCGAACCATAGATATGTCATGACTTGATTTTGCAAATCATCTCCTATCAAATCAAGGATTACATGCGTGATCATGGATCAATAGGACTTTTTCTTGGGAATGGTTTGTTTTTATTGGGGTGAAATTTGGCTTTGAGTGTTTTTGGCCTTTGGTTGGCAATCAAAGGGAGAGGGCCACTTTAGGTCATGGTTTCCTTTCTTTTCTTGTTTACTTGGTGACAATTCTGTATTGTTCAGATATTGTCTGGTCCAAAGGCCTTTCTGCATATTTCTTCTATTTTCTTCCGATCCTTGATCGAGAATTTTCTTTCTTTTTTTTTTGCTTTCTCCCACTCTTTGATTGTGAATTTTCTTTCTTTTTTGCTTTCTCCCCTTCTTTGATTGGGAATTTTCTTTCTTTTTTTTTTGTTTTCTTCCGAGGGCAAGGATTGACATTCTCACCCTGGGTCAAGGTTTATGGTAAGTTGGGATATTGGCTCAAGGCTTGTAGAACGACTGGTCATGATATATGTCAGGGTTTGGCCAACGGTTTAGGGATAAAGGGGATGTCCCACATTATTTCCATGACACACATGCAACGGTGATGATTAGGAAATTTTATGCAAAACTGGTCATGCATGCACCTATGAGGACACTCAAGCATCAAGTTTTTATGGTTATGTGACACTAGGGCTCAGGATTTATTTTCCCTATTTAAGTCAACCCAGTGTTTCCAAAATATGTTCTTTTATCAAATCATGCATTCATCCAAGTCTATTTTGGGCGTTCGGAAAAATTTTCACAGCATTCACTCTTCAGGTGTATCACACACATTTTCTTTCAAAAACTGGTTATGATCAGTGAATTTTTCAAAGAAAAGCTGGAAATTATCTCTTTTCAAAAGCATGTTGGCTTTTCAGCTGAAAGATATATTTTTTGTTCTTGTTTGTTTTTTTTTTGTTTTTCTTCTTTTTTTCATGAGGTATTTTGCTACCTAAGCATACGTATATATATTTTGTGAAGCATTTTTTTTTGGCTACATACATGCATATCTAAGGTATTTTCACTACCTAAACACACATACATATATTTTGTGAGGTATGACTACCCTCTGAGCTCGTGCTTGTTTTATTTAAATTCCTAGGATCATGAGCAACTAGGTGTGTCCTACTATGACTTGAGAAACAAAAAGTGATCAAATAACAAGTAGAGATTTAAAAGGTACTAGGTTGCCTCCTAGTAGCGCTTCTTTAACGTCTTGAGCTGGACGCTTGATGACTTGTTGATCACGAACCTAGTACTTTTGCTTACCTTTGGCTTCAAACTTGGTCGCCTGCTGGTCGGCCACGGGTCGTAGGCAACGCTCTAACCTTTTTGTGGATGAGCTGAGGTGAACTCTAGAAGTGGTGGCAGTGCGTTTGTTGCTAGCTGTCGGCCATCCCTAGGCTAATGTGGTGTCTCGCCCTGCGCCTGCCTGGGGGCGCGGTACTTCTTAATGAAAGCCCGGTTAATAGGGGGCCTGATGACCTTGCTGGGGGCGACAGGCACCCCGTAGAACCGACGGAGGCCCGTAATCAGAGCTGGCAACTCCAAGACCCTGTTGGACTTCTCTGGGTCCATAGAGTGCGTTGCGGGCGTGATCCCTACAAACAATAGATGACATCATAAATCAGTTGAGAGATGTGCATAGTTACCTATGTCACGATGGCATGAACTTGCTAGGGGCGACGGGCACTCCGTAGAACTGATAGAGGCCCGTAATCAGAGCTGGAAACCCTAGGACCCTGTTGGACTTCTTTGGGTCCACTGGGTGTCTTGCGGGCGCGATCCCTACAAATAATAGATGACATCAGAAACCATTTGAGACAAATTCATACTTACCTATGTCGGAATGACACAGACCAACTGATACTTCCGCAGGGGGAGATCGGCATTACGGTTGCAGGGCAAAATGTTGCTAAGTAGCAACGTCATCTATCTATGTGTAAAAGTGGTCATTTTGGTGCGCATGATCCGCACTCGTCTCTTTGCAGTGGCACGGGTGAAGTCTTGCCCCGGTATGCATAGTAGCTGCGTGATAGCCTCCCTCTCTGGATGTGCTCGCACAGTTGGTCGCCCTCCAATATCAGGGGGTGGCCCAGGAACTGATAAAAGGAAACTAGTCGCCCCTTAACCGGGAGCGCAGGTCTCGGTTAAGCATTAAGGGCAGAGGACCTTAAATTCTCTTAAGGTGTGGATATGGAGCACACTGAAAATGAGGATGCGTAGCCCTCTAAAGGCGAGGGCGTGCAACCCTCTGAAGTTGAAGACGTGTCGCCCTTTGAAGGCGAGGGCGTGCAGCCCTCTGAAGGTGAGTACGTGCAACCCTTTGAAAGCGAGGGCATGTAGCCCTTTGAAAGGGAGGACGTATAGTCCTCTGAAAGCAAGGGCATGTAGCCCTATGAAGGCAAGGACCTATAGTCCTCTAAAGGCGAGGACATGTAGTCCTCTGGAGGGGAGGGCGTGTAGTCCTCCGAAGGTGAGGGTACTAGTACCCTAGGGTCCACCCTTATGAGAAAGCATGAGATTAACTCATTGAGAGGGCTGATCATCCCAAATTCGAAAAATTAGATATCAGATGTAGGAAATTTATACAGTTAACATAATTCTTAGGGATGCAGATGCATGCAACCTTTGTCGTGAAATTTGGTAAATGCGGACTTCATATGAAATAATGCAATGCAACGGAAAGTTGTACAATGTTCATGACATTCTTTCCATATTTTGTGATTTTGATAAAAAAAAATTGGAAAACACAGATTGACTGTCCTTTTGAAAGAGGCGATAATTCATGCAACCTTATCCTATCTTTGCAAATCTCTCTGGGAACTCCCTCAGAGTATTTGTTTTATTTGATTTAGTCACTTGACCATTTTGGAGTGACGGTAATGGAGTCGTTTGACATTTAATCAATCCATTGAAATTCCAGGGTTTGTCCCTATTTTTTGTTTAAAAACATTGACGGGTGAGAACTTTTGATCTGCCCCTATGTTCACTCGATGCCCCTTATTGCCCCAGTGTAAGGCTTTGAGGTACCAATTGTTATCTTTCGTCATGACCTTGTAGCTGGGAACCTATTGGGTGAGAACTTCTAATCTGCCCTTAGGTTCGCTTGAGGTTTTTGCATGGTGCCTTTCATTGCCCCAGTGTAAGGCTTTGAGGTACCAATCATTGTCTTTCGTCATGACCTTCTAGCAAGGAACCCATTGGGTGAGAACTTCTAATCTGCCCCTAGGTTCGTTTGAGGTTTATGCATGGTGCCTTTCATTGCCCCAGTGTAGGCCTTTGAGGTATCCATTTTTATCTTTCGTCATGACCTTGTAGTTGGGAACCCATTGGGTGAGAACTTCTAATCTGCCCATAGGTTCGCTTGAGGTTTATGCATGGTGTCGTTCATTGCCCCAGTGTAGGGCTCTAAGGTATCTGTAGAAGCAAAGCTTCATGGTGAATCAAAGGTGATTCAAAGGTGTTTTGATGATAACAATGATGATAACAAAAGATGACAACAAAGGTGATGACAGAAAGCTCAAAGATCAATCAAGAACAATTCAAGAGTTCAAGATAAGAATCAAGAAGAATTCAAGACTCAAGAAGAAAGTCTAGAGACAAGAATCAAGATTCAAGTTTCAAGATCTCAAGAATCAAGATCAAGATTCAAGAATGAAGAGAAGACTCAATCAAGATAAGTATTAAAAAGTTTTTCTCAAAAATTGAATAGCACATGATTTTTCTCAAAACATGTTTACCAAAGAGTTTTTACTCTTTAGTAATCGATTACCAAATTGTTGTAATCGATTACCAGTAGCAAAATTGTTTTGAAAAAGTTTTCAAATTGAATTTACAATGTTCCAATTATTTTCAAAAAGTTGTAATCTATTACAATGATTTGGTAATCGATTACCAGTGCCTTTGAACGTTGAAATTCAAATTCAAATGTGAAGAGTCGCATCCTTTCACATAAAAGCTTTGTGTAATCGATTACACTGATTTGGTAATCGATTACCAGTGTTTGTTTCTGAATAAATCAAAAGATGTAACTCTTCAAAAGGTTTTTGACTTTTTCAAATTGGTTTTAAGTTTTTCTAAAAGTTATAACTCTTCTAAATGGTTGGCTTGACCAGACATGAAGAGTCTATAAAAGCTAGGCTTTGTTTTTCCTTTCAATATACTTTTACACTTATTCAATCAATCCTTTACAAGCCTTGAATCTCTTTGAACTTCTTCTTCTTCTTTGTACCAGAAGCTTTCTGAAGTTTTCTGGTTTTCCAAAGCTTGAAAACTTGTGCTATTCATCTTTTCATTCTCTCCTCCCTTTGCCAAAAAGAATTCGCCAAGGACTAACTGCCTGAATTCTTTTTGTGTCTCTCTTCTCCCTTTTTCCAAAAGAACAAAGGACTAACCGCCTGAATTCTTTTGTGTCTCCCTTCTCCCTTGTCAAAGAATTCAAAAAGACACAGTCTGAGAATTCTTTTGTATCCCCATTCACAAAGTATCAAAGGTTTAACCGCCTGAGATCTTTGTCTTAACACATTGGAGGGTACATCCTTTGTGGTACAAGTAGAGGGTACATCTAATTGGGTTTGACTGAGAACAAGAGAGGGTACATCTCTTGTGGAAAAGTTCTAGTGGAGGTGTCGCAACCTACCCTTCGGCGGGAGGGCGACGCGTGACTCGCGGGATGCGTGTTCCACGAAAGGAATACGCGCGGAGTCGCCACCAACGTTTATTTGAGGAAAACGTCGGAAAAACCGGAAAAGACGCGATCTACGAACTTTTAAGTGAAAGGTTCGGGAGTTGTATTTACGCACGGGGAAGGTATTAGCACCCCATACGTCCGCCCCAAGGGACGATGGCCTTTAATCGAATGTGCAAACATGACTTTGATTTTTTATGTTCCCTTTTTATGTCTCTATATCCTTTATACCCTTTTTATATTTTCTCTTTTTGTGGTCGACAAGGGTGTTTCCCTTTGCTCCTACGTATTCCTCAATTTGGGATGAGAAAATCAGACCTACGTAGTTCTTTTTTATCAAGTGATTCTTTTTTACTTTAAGAGGTGATCATTTTAAGGCGTTGGACCTTAAAAATGATCCATTTTACTTAGTGAGAAAATGAAATGACAAACTTCAAAAGCCTATTTTTATGGACGAGCTTGACTAGGCGAATTGATTTTAGCCTTTAGTTTCACTTTAGTTATTAATCAATTCGATTAAGAATGAGAAATCCCAAAGAGAAAACGTCCGATTGATTTTCCGCTTTATTTTACTAAAAGATGTCTTTTTGATTATTATATTATTTTTTACCTCTTTTTGATTTCCAACGTGGTTACGGCATGACCGAACGGTCGGAATTTATTTTAACCGAAGTTAATGGATAATACAATTCAAACATTCGGTGGAAATTTATTTTATTTTTAAGTTAAGCGAGAAATGACTTAAGTAAAATGGCTTAAGCACGTCAACAGGGGGTATAAAAAGTAAACAAAACGAGAATAAAAATGCACGAAACACAATGTGGACCACTACGGGTACATAGAATGAATCGAAAAGCTTGGTTCGAGGTACTTACCCGTTGAAGATCGAAGAACGATGAAGAACGAATGAAGAACGTCGAAGAACGGTTGAAACCTTTGCGAAATTCTTCACGGAAAACGTTACGGAAACGTTTCGGAAGCGCCTCGGCTTAGATTTTCTTCACGGAAACAATTTTTCCAAGCAAATTCGAAAGGGAGAGAAGTGCCAAAGGGGCTGAACCCTTTTCTTCTTCACTTCCTCCCCTATTTATAGCAAAATAGGGGAGGTGGTTGCCGCCCAGCTCGCCCAGGCGAGCTCAGCTCGCCCAGGCGAGCCAGGTTGCTTCCTCCAGAAGCAACAGCCTTCTGGAGGAATATTCTGGAGGGCTCAAGTGGGCCTGGGTGCTATTTGCACCCCCATTTTTACCAAGTACACCCCCCTCTGCTTTTTTTTGGTGATTCTTTTTTTCGTAAAGTTACGGAAACTTACGAATTTCGTAACGATACTTGTTTTCTTTCCGTAAGGTTACGGAACCTTGCGGATTACATAATCATTCCCCTTTTGACTTACGGAATGTTACGGAACCTCACTTAATTATACAACGATGCTTCCATTTGATTTCCGGTGTGTCACGGAAACTTACGGATTGTGCATCAATATTTTTTTGGTTTTTCGGCATGTCCTATAATTTCACAAATTGCCTAATGATGGGTACCAAGCACCTCACAAGGACCAAAGAAAGGTCGCATGTCATCAAGCAAAGGTCCCCGGACGAAATTAGGGTATGACAGTTGCCCCTCTTTACTTGTCTTTTATTGGAGATAAAAGGAAAGTAAAGATAAGACACTAATTTTGTTCCTCTCGATTGACGAGAGTCGCGGGTGACCATAAAATCTCCACATGCAAATGACTTGTTGTTCCCAGAATATCACAAATTGCCTAATGATGGGTGCCAAGCACCTCACAAGGACCAAAGAATGGTCGCACGTCATCAAGCAAAGGTCCCCGGACGAAAATCGGTGTATGACACTAATTTCGCTCCTCTCGGTTGACGAGAGTCGCGGGTGACCATGACTTGTCGTTCCTAGAATTTCACAAATTGCCTAATGATGGATGCCAAGCACCTCACAAGGACCAAAGAATGGTCGCATGTCATCAAGCAAAGGTCCCCGGACGAAAATCAGTGTATGACACTAATTTTGCTCCTCTCGGTTGACGAGAGTCGCGGGTGACCATGAAATTTCCGCATGTAAATGACTTGTTGTTCCCGGAGGAACAAAAGGTGCAGAAGACTATGTCAGCCTCTGCATGCTATCAAGCGTTCTGTCTTACAGATAGCAAAAGAATGTTTTATACGGATAACCACTCGGGTATTTCCGCGTATCATCGGGCCCGCCGCCTCTGGATGATACAAGGGTGCAGAATGACCAAATTTGGTCTCTGCTTGTCATCGGGCCCGCCGCCTCTGGATGACAAAAGGGTGCAGATAACCGTAAGGTATCTCCGCGTATCATCGGGCCCGCCGCCTCTGGATGACAAAAGGGTGCGAATAACCGTAAGGTATCTCCGCGTATCATCGGGCCCGCCGCCTCTGGATGATACAAGGGTGCAGAATGACCAAACTTGGTCTCTGCTTGTCATCGGGCCCGCCGCCTCTGGATGATACAAGGGTGCAGAATGACCAAACTTGGTCTCTGCTTGTCATCGGGCCCGCCGCCTCTGGATGACAAAAGGGTGCGGATAACCGTAAGGTATCTCCGCGTATCATCGGGCCCGCCGCCTCTGGATGATACAAGGGTGCAGAATGACCAAACTTGGTCTCTGCTTGTCATCGGGCCCGCCGCCTCTGGATGACAAAAGGGTGCGGATAACCGTAAGGTATCTCCGCGTATCATCGGGCCCGCCGCCTCTGGATGATACAAGGGTGCAGAATGACCAAACTTGGTCTCTGCTTGTCATTGGGCCCGCCGCCTCTGGATGACAAAAGGGTGCGGATAACCGTAAGGTATCTCCGCGTATCATCGGGCCCGCCGCCTCTGGATGATACAAGGGTGCAGAATGACCAAACTTGGTCTCTGCTTGTCATTGGGCCCGCCGCCTCTGGATGACAAAAGGGTGCGGATAACCGTAAGGTATCTCCGCGTATCATCGGGCCCGCCGCCTCTGGATGATACAAGGGTGCAGAATGACCAAACTTGGTCTCTGCTTGTCATCGGGCCCGCCGCCTCTGGATGACAAAGGGGTGCGGATAACCGTAAGGTATCTCCGCGTATCATCGGGCCCGCCGCCTCTGGATGATACAAGGGTGCAGAATGACCAAACTTGGTCTCTGCTTGTCATCGGGCCCGCCGCCTCTGGATGACAAAGGGGTGCGGATAACCGTAAGGTATCTCCGCGTATCATCGGGCCCGCCGCTTCTGGATGATACAAGGGTGCATGTCACATGACCTCAGGGTCAGTATGACAAAGTTTATGGGGCGGCCGACAAAAGCAAGGCTCTTGCTCCTACGTATCCTCCAATGAGGAACTCAGACCTACGTAGTTCTGGATAACTTGTGAGACTTGAAAATGTTTCCACCAGAAGATGCCTACATCTCCGGAAAGGGTGCAGATGACCATATTGGTCTCTGCTCGTGAATCACACTTGGGGTCACTGAATGACGAGGTGCAGATAACCGTAAGGTGTCTCCGCGGGCTACCAGCTCTTGAGTCATGGCAACAAAAGGCGGTGTGGTCGACAAAAGCGAGGCTCTTGCTCCTACGTATCCTCCAATGAGGAACTCAGACCTACGTAGTTCTGGATAACTTGTGAGACTTGAAAAAGTCTCGGTGTTTTCTCCACTAAAATGCAAACATGCTTTAGCAAAGAGACAAATATTCCAACTGATTTAGAGCAGCATATGCTTTTTTGAGTGAAAAACAATGCGTCTACCGGGGAAGGAGAGTCTGCTGATGAAATCTCCCATAACCATAAATGAGATTTTGGATGTTAGCATTTTGTTTCTAAATGACCATTTAGAGGAAACACTGGGTTCGACAAAAATAGAAGAAAATCACTCAAAGTGTATCAATCTTGCACAGGTAAGTGTTTCATCCTAATTCCGAACCATAGATATGTCATGACTTGACTTTGCAAATTATTTCCTATCAAATCAAAAATTACATGCGTGATCATGGATCAATAGGGCTTCCCTTGGGAATGGGTTCTTTTGGTGGGTTTTTCGGCTTTTGTGTGTTTTTGGCTTTTGATTTTTGTTGGCTTTTCTTTTTCTGTTTTTTTGTTTAGTGCGGGGCGAAAAAGTCGCTAGCGCACGGGATTTTGGTTGGTAATCAAAGGGAGAAGACCATTTTAGGTCGTGGTTTCCTTTCCTTCTTTTTATTCATTTGGTGACAATCCTGTATTGTTCAGATATTGTCCGGTCCGAAGACCTTTCTGCATATTATTATTTTTTTTTGATCGGGAACTTTCTTCCCTTTCTTCTTCTCTTTTTTTTTTTTTTTCTTTCTCCCATTCTTTGATTGGGAATTTTCTTGCTTCCTTTTTTCCTTTGATTGGAAATTTTCCTTCCCTCCTTTTTTGCTTTCTCTTTGATTGGAAATTTTCCTTCTCTTTTTCTTTGATTGGAAATTTTCCTCCCTTTTGCTTTCGAGGGTAAGGATTGACATCCTCACCCTGGGTCAAGGTTTATGGTGAGTTAGGATTTTGGCTCAAGGCTTGTAGAATGGCTTTACATGATACATGTCAGGGTTTGGTTTGGTTCAAGGATAAAAGGGATGCCCCACATTATTTCCATGACACAAATGCAAAACTGATGATTTAGAAACTTTATGCAAAACTGGCCACGCATGCACCTATGTGGACACTCAAGTGTCAAACTTTTATGGTCATGTGATGCTAGGGCTCAGGATTCATTTCCTCTATTTTAAATCAACCCAACGTTTCCAAAACATGTTCTTTTATCAATTTGTGCATTCATCCGAGTCCATTTCGGGCGTCCGGGGAAATTTCATAGCATTCACCCTTCAGGTGTACACATTTTTCCAAAAACTAGTTATGATCAGTGAATTTTTTTCAAAGAAGAGTTGGAAATCATCTCTTTTCAAAAGCATGTCGGTTTTTAGCTAGACAACTTATTTTCTCTTTTTCCACCTTTTTCCTTACTTGCCTTCTTCTTTTTTCTTATTTGCTCTCTTTTTCTTTACTTGCCCTCTTCTTTTTTTCTTATTTGCTCTCTTTTTCTTTACTTGCCCTCTTCTTTCCCTTTTGTTCTCTTTTCCATTTCATTTTCTTTTCTTTTCTATTTTTATTTTTATCATGATTTTTCTGTTTATTTTACATATATACTTTTGGACGATGTTCCTAAACGAAGAACTCTACACGGTTCCAGAATTTCAAACATCATCGATAGTAATGATATATAAATACTAACGCAACAATCTAAACAAAAATGTATGCGCTGTACAAATGACAATCGAAACAACAAAAACAAACATTAGTCTCTCAAGTCAAAACAATAACATAGAATAAAAATGACAAAAGAAATATGAAAGAAAACATGAATCTGGGGATCTCCCAGTCACGTATCTCCACTCCCTCCCAAGAAGTCAAGCAAATCGGCCATCTCCTCATCCTCGTGGGCTTCTTCTCCATCGCCGGGAGCTTCTGGGGGTGCGAACTCGTCAATCCCGTGGGTATGGCTTTTGAAAGGGGGGAAAAGAAGTTTTTGAATGTAAAAACGCCCCCCCTTTCGTCATTCTTATAATTTGGTGCAGGGGTGGCTCGCCCAGGCGAGCTAACCTGCACATTTTTTTTTTTTTTTTGAGGGGAATATTAACCATGTCCCCTCCCTTCTCATGGATTAGCATCTTGCCTAACTTGAACTTACTTAGGTTAGAATTAGGCATTGATTACTTATTTTTTTACTTTTTAAAACAAACAAAAAGTAAAAGAAAGCTGCAAAATACAAAGGATACGGGGCTGCCTTGCAGCGACATTCTCCGCTTGTTTCGCACAGAGAAGGGCAACGATCGGTCGGTCGTGACCCCATCCCCACTTGCGTTCGTCCTTAAGTACCTGCAAGTAATAAACAACCAGGTACGGCCAATCTTGACCGCGTCATTACCCTACCTTGATTGGTTTATGCCGTTCATGTTTCGTCTCTACTCCAGAAGGTAGCCCAAGGTGATCCTGCCCCTGTTTTACCACAACAATATACATGCGTATGCGTATGCGTATGCATGAATGTTTTCAAACGCAGAAAATTTAGGGAAAGTTGGTTCAGGTTCAATTCTAATTAAGCGCTTGGGGGATCCCATGAACTGAGCGGAAGGGCTCAGGTGATCACAGATTAACGCAAGGTGTGAAACTAACGTGAGGACTAAAAGCCTCGAATCCACGTTCATTTCTTTGAAAGATTGTAACGAGAGATACAACAGACAGGAAATCCGTGGGGGAAATCCAGAAAACGCATAAAGATAAAGAACATGCAGCGACATCCTTAATTGCCCCAGCTTCTAAGCATAATATTGTTTGACGACATCAGAGTTCACGGGTGAAGGTAGCTCTTCGCCATCCATGTTGGTAAGCACCAGGGCTCCTCCGGAAAAAGCCCTCTTCACAACAAAAGGCCCTTCGTAGTTCGGGGCCCATTTCCCTCGATGGTCCTTGACAGCATGGGACATTTTCTTTAGCACAAGGTCTCCCTCATGGAACTTGCGTAAGCGTACTTTCTTGTCGAATGCACTCTTCATTCTTTGCTGGTATAAGCGCCCATGACTTATGGCCGTTAAGCGCTTACCCTCAATGAGGTTGAGCTGATCGTAGCGTGTTTGAGCCCACTCTGATTCCTTTAATCCGGATTCTGCCAAGATCCTTAATGACGGGACTTCTACCTCAAACGGTAACACAGCCTCCATCCCATATACCAATGAGAACGGCGTTGCCCCAGTTGACGTTCGCACTGAAGTCCGGTAACCGTGTAACGCGAATGGGAGCATCTCGTGCCAATCCTTGTATGACACGGTCATCTTTTGGATAATCTTTTTGATATTCTTATTGGCCGCTTCCACGGCTCCATTCATCTTTGGCCGGTAGGGCGTGGAATTGTGATGCTGGATTTTAAACTCCTTGCACATTTCTGCCATCATCTTATTATTCAGGTTGGTGCCGTTGTCCGTGATAATCTCCCTTGGCAAACCATATCGGCAGATGATCTCTTTCTTAATGAACCTGACCACCACATTCCTCGTGACATTGGTATATGAAGCCGCCTCGACCCACTTGGTGAAATAATCTATCGCTACGAGGATGAAGCGATGACCATTCGAGGCCTTGGGCTCAATGGCCCCGATGACATCTATTCCCCACATGGAGAAAGGCCAAGGGGCGAACATGACATTCAGAGGATGTGGTGGGGCATTGACATTATCTTCGAATGCTTGACATTTGTGGCACTTCCTCACATGGACACAACAATCACTTTCCATGGTAAGCCAGTAATAACCTGCTCTTAGGATCTTCCTGGCCATAGCATGTCCGTTGGCGTGCGTTCCAAATGAGCCCTCATGGACTTCTTCAATCATGTGATTTGCCTCCTTGGCATCCACACACCGCAGGAGTGTCATGTCGTGATTTCTTTTATACAGTATGCTTCCGCTCATGAAGAAACCGGCTGCCAACCTCCTCAATGTCCTTTTATCGTTGTCGGCAATCTCTGGCGGGTATTCTTTGCTTACGACATATCGCTTGATGTCGTAATACCAAGGCTTTCCGTCCCGTTCCACTTCCACTTGGCAACAATGTGCGGGTTTGCCACGACACCAAAATTCAATGTAGGGTAGATCCCCGTGCGGTGTTAGCTGGAACATAGACGCCAACGTAGCAAGTGCATCCGCCATTTGATTTTCCTCGCGGGGAACATGATGGAAGGAGATCTCATCGAAAGTCTTAGCCAATTCCTTGATATAGGCTTTGTAGGGTATCAGCTTGGGATCTCTAGTTTCCCATTCCCCTCTCAGCTGATGGATTACCAACGCTGAGTCGCCGTACACCTTGAGTAGTTTGACATTGGAGTCAATTGCTGCCTGGACGGCTAGGGCACATGCTTCATATTCGGCCATGTTGTTGGTGCAGTCGAATCCTAGCCTGGCTGTGAAAGGTACACATTGATTGTCCGGAGAGACCAACACTGCCCCAACGCCATGACCTAGAATGTTTGACGCTCCGTCAAACCATACAGTCCATTTGTCCCGATCTTCGTCCAACTTTTCCTCGAACAAGGCCATGATGTCCTCATCCGGGAATTCCGGATGCATGGGCTTGTAGTCGTTAAGAGGCTGTTGAGCCAAATAATCTGCCAAAGCGCTTCCTTTTATCGCCTTTTGGGTGACGTAGACTATATCAAACTCAGATAGCAAGACTTGCCACCGGGCGATTCGTCCTGTGAGAGCTGGCTTTTCAAAGATGTACTTAACCGGGTCCATTTTGGATATCAACCAGGTAGTATGGCTCAGCATGTACTGCCTTAGGCGATGGGATGCCCATACTAAAGCACAACACGTTCTTTCGAGCAAGGAGTAATTCATCTCACAGGTCGTGAACTTCTTACTTAGGTAGTAAACAGCGCGCTCTTTCTTCCCGGATTCGTCATGTTGCCCCAGCATACACCCGATTGACTCGTCCAAGATTGTCATGTACAAAATGAGAGGCCTTCCAGGTACTGGTGGCATATGCACGGGAGGATTCATTAGGCACTTTTTGATCCTTCCAAAAGCCTCTTGGCAATCCTCATTCCACCGATCAGTTTGGTTTTTGCGCAAGAGTTTAAACAACGGCTCACAAATGGCGGTGAGCTGCGATATGAATCTGGCAATATAATTCAAGCGCCCCAGGAAACCTCGAACTTGCCTCTCTGTACGGGGTTCTGGCATCTCAAGGATAGCCTTCACTTTTTCGGGGTCTACCTCTATCCCTTTCTGGCTTACAATGAAACCAAGCAATTTCCCTGATTTGACCCCAAAGGTACACTTAGCGGGGTTCAACCTTAATTGATATTTCTTAAGCCTTTCGAACAATTTTCGCAGGTTGACAAGGTGTTCTTCCTCGGATTTAGATTTAGCAATTATGTCGTCCACGTAGACCTCGATCTCTTGATGCATCATATCATGGAACAAAGCTACCATGGCCCGTTGATAAGTTGCCCTGGCATTCTTGAGTCCAAAGGACATCACCTTGTAACAGAACGTTCCCCACAGGGTGACGAAAGTAGTCTTTTCCATATCCTCGGGCGCCATCTTTATCTGATTGTAACCAGAGAAATCGTCCATGAAGGAAAATAAAGCGAAATTGGCCGTGTTATCTACGAGGATATCGATGTGTGGTAAAGGAAAATTATCCTTGGGACTGGCCCGATTCAGGTCCCGATAATCTACACACATTCGTACTTTCCCATCTTTTTTAGGAACTGGTACGATGTTGGCAACCCATTCTGGATACCGAGCGACGGCCAGAAATCCAGCGTCAAATTGCTTCTTCACTTCTTCTTTTATCTTCAAGGATGTTTCGGGCTTCATCCTCCTCAGTTTCTGTTTTACCGGGGAACACTCGGGATTTAGAGGTAATCGGTGCTGTACAATGTCAGAACTCAAACCGGGCATATCTTGGTATGACCAAGCAAAGATGTCTTGGTAGTCTTTTAGCAGGATTATTAATTCTTCACGGATAGGTGCGGTAATACCTGTACCTATCTTTACTTCCCTCTTTCCACTGCCAATTCCTAAGTCTACTAGCTCTGTTTCTTCTTGATGAGGCCCCATTTCTTGGTCCTCATGGGCGACCATTCTTTCTAGTTCTGGGGGAAGTCCCACATCCTCATTTCCTTCATCTTCCGTTTGATTCATTTCTTGCTCGAAGTCGATAGACGGGTCCCAGGTATTAGTACCTTCGGGGGACTCATCATCGGATCTGCCGTTTCAGAAAAAGAAGTAAACATGCAAATGAATGAGAATGGGTAGAGACCAGGAACAGATGAAGAAAGATCCTTGTATTATAAATTTAAAAACAAAAGACACAAAGCCTTAACAAAAGGAAAAACTCTAAAGCCTAGGCCCAACTATAGAGCTTTTAAAACCGTAAAGGTTTACATTATGCTTGTTGCGTAAATGCCGGGGCGTCCCTCCACTCGCCAATTTCCCAGCTGGAAATCAGGAGGGCATGGTCGTACCAAATCCAAAGTACTCGGAATATCATCTTCGCATATCGCGAACGCTTGACCTTTGTCTCCCGAACCCGCGCTTATAAAGCTTCTACTTATGTGGCAGGGCGGGCTTCCTTCACCTTCTTGTCTCCAACGCGAACTTTGACCATTGTTCTTCCTTCCCGCGATGCTTCTTTTCATGTCCGCCTGAGTGGGCTTATAGCCTAAACCATACTTCCCACGATTTCCTTGGGTATTTATCAGGCTAGTTATGCCGCCGTTGTTTTTTCCTAAACCCATCCCGGGTTCATAACCGTTCCCCAACATAACTCGGGCCATCATTACCGCTGCATCAGACAGACAAGGCTGCCCAAAGAGGGAGTCCACAGAGGAAATGCTGACCACCTCAAAAGACTGGAAAGCAGTTTCTAACGATTCTTCTGCGGCTTCCACATAAGGCATGGAGGATGGGCAGCTTACCAAGATATCTTCCTCGCCTGACACGATGACCAAGTGCCCCTCCACTACGAATTTCAGCTTTTGGTGGAGTGTAGAAGGCACAACTCCCACTGAGTGGATCCACGGGCGCCCCAACAGGCAGCTGTAGGGGGGGTTAATATCCATTATTTGGAAGGTGACTTGACAGGTGTGAGGGCCTATTTGTACTGGGAGATCGATCTCTCCCCTAACCTCTCGGCGAGTGCCGTCGAAGGCCCGAACCACCATTGAACTTGGTTTTAAGTGGGAAGCATTGAATGGTAACTTCTCCAAAGTGCTCTTAGGCATCACTTTTAAACTGGAACCATTATCGATGAGCACCTTGGCTACGATATGGTCCATACACTTGACTGATACGTGTAAAGCCTTATTATGCCCTCTCCCCTCGGCGGGGATTTCTTCTTCGGCGAAGGCAAGATAGTTGTTGGCAGTGATATTGTTGACCAGCCCTCCGAAACCTTCTACCAAGATATCTTGGGCCACGTGAGCCTCGTTCAGCACTTTTACTAGCAGAGCCCGATGAGGCTCGGAGCTCATAAGTAACTCCAACAGCGAGACCCTAGCCGGGGTTTTGTTGAGCTGTTCGATAACCTTGAATTCGCTCTGCTGAATTATCCGAAGGAACTCGCTGGCTTCCTCTAGCGACACCTCATTTCTACCATCCTTTTTCTCCGGGGGCCCCTTTGCTGGAATATCTTTATTCGAAGCGTGGGGTGCTTCGCCATCTTGTTCCTCCACCACTTTTCCTTTTCCCTTGACGTCGGCGGGTTGGACTGGTAGGTCCGGAGGTGCGAACACACGACCACTACGGGTCACACCACTCAGTCCCGTGATATTTGTTACTTTAGCTGACAGCGAGCTGACGTCAGTGACTTCTTCTTCCTTCTTCCCCGGAGGTGTATATCTCCACGGGACCGCGTGACTATTTTGGTACGGGAAAGGAACAGGTTTGGCCATTAAGGGGTGTCCGGGCTTTTGCGAAGCTGCGCTTTTAGTGAAGTATATCACCAAGGGTTTGGGCTTCGCAACACCGCTCCCCTCCGTAGATTGCATGCATATATGCTGCTCTTCTTTTCCTTCAATGCCGACTTCCAGTCGACCTTGATCTATCATCCGCTGTAACAATTCCTCTACTTCCAAACACGTCTCCATGTCATGCATCTCGCCGGAATGTAGCAGACAGGAATCCTCCTTACACCCACTATGGGGAATCACACCTCCCTTTTGTAGGGCCTCAAAGATAAACCTCCTAGGCGTTGCCACATCCCTTAAAGGTTTAGACCTGTGCGGCCTATCGGATTCAACTGCATTAACTGCTCCCCCTCCATGATTGGCGAGCGGGTTGGTTCTCACATTGGGCCGATCCTCTTGGAAAGTCAGCCATCCAGCATCCATTAAATGTTGGACCTTGTATTTAAGGGCCAAGCATTTTTCGACGGAATGCCCCGGGACACCCCCATGGTACTTGCAAGTTGCGTTAGGGTCATACCACTTTGGGAAAGGGGGTTCGAGGACCCTTCCGGGAGTTACCACGGCCAAATGATTGGCGATGAGGGATGGCAGAAGATCTTCGTACGTCATTGGGAGTGGGGTGAATTCTGGAAATGGCCTCAGAGGGAAGTTCTTTGTCGTGTTGGAATTACCGGCCGGTCGAGTCGTGTTCGGAGTTGGAACTTGGGGAGCTTCCCTCTGGGTGGGTGCCTTAGGTTGCACGGGTGTTGAACTAGAGGTATTCCCAGTATGAGCCGAGAAGCTTGGGTGATGTTGCGCGTACTGATGGGTACCATGAGGTGTTTGCTGGGTTTTGACCCACGCAGGTGTTGAAGAGACGGCATGGGCATCTCCCTCCTTCCTTTTTGCCCCTGTTGCCCCGATTCTTTTGGCATTCGCGTTTGTGGAGGAAACGTAATCAAACTTTCCTCTTTTCAATCCAACCTCGATTCTTTCCCCGGCAAACACCAGATCCGCAAAGCTGGACGGCATGTAACCTACTAGCTTCTCATAGTAGAACACTGGCAGAGTGTCCACCATCATGGTGATCATCTCTCTCTCAACCATGGGAGGAGCTACTTGTGCCGCCAAATCCCTCCATCGCTGCGCATATTCTTTAAAGGTTTCACCCTCTTTTTTGAACACATTCTGCAGTTGAGTACGGTCAGGAGCCATATCAGAATTGTACTGATACTGCCTTAGGAAGGCGGTAATCAGATCCTTCCAAGTACGGATACGGGAAGCTTCCAAATTAGTGTACCACACTACCGCAGCTCCGGCCAAGCTATCCTGAAAGAAGTGTATCAACAGCTTTTCATCTTTAGAGTGGGCGCCCATCTTACGGCAGTACATTTTGAGATGGTTTTTGGGACAAGTCGTCCCTTTATACTTGTCGAAGTCCGGCACTTTGAACTTCGAGGGAATAACAACATCGGGTACTAAGCAAAGATCCGTCATGTCTGCGAACGGATAGTCCCCAAATCCTTCTACGGCCCTCAATCTTTCCTCAAGGAGATCGAGCTTCCTCCTTTCTTCAGTTGCTGGGGGCGGCCCTTCCGTGGACAGAACTATTGGTGGTACTGCGATGTTGGGTTGAGGCAACGTGCCTGGTGCCGGCCCTTCGGGGATCGGGGGATACAACTCGACATCCCTCCAAGCATAATCTTGAGGGTCTTTGTGGACTTCGTCGGGCTGCTGAGGAGGCTCTCTTTCATGGACGGGAGAAGCAATGTGGCCCGCATCTTCTTGCAAGACGGGTGGTGAATAGTTGGGCGGCAATCCATAAGGGTAAGCCGCTCGGTTGTATCCCAGGTGAGGGCTGCCATCGTGCCCCAGTGTGTCCCTTCCCCATCCTACTATGTTTGAGGGAGGATGGTGCGTAGTTGCCAAGAGAGTCGGGTCTGCTTCGGCAGCCGAACTGGCAGCGGCGGCGGTGGCCGCGTTCTTCTCTATGAGTTGCTTCATACTTAACATGGCCTCCATCATGGAGGCCATTTGTTCTTTCAGAGCCGACATGTCGGCTTTCATCTGTTCCTGCGTCTCCTCTTGATCACCCATCGTTCTAGATTTGGATCTGGTGCGATAGGGATCCCTCACGGCGCGTTTAGTTATGGTGTTTTTCCCTAAAAAACCAAAAGTGAGGAGTGGGTAAAGAAAGAAGATGCATGCTAGAGATGAAATGTAGGAGTGATTTGATTTGCACAAGCTTTTTGGAGTAGAAACATGGGATCAACTCATTTTATTTCAAAAAGGAAGTCGTATCTAGTCAAGGTCTTAGAGACCATACAAGTTTCCTAACGATTTCTAATTATGTGGGCCATTAAGTCTATCATATGCTGACAATAGCCGAGAAGCCCATGAATCTCTTCGGGGGCGGAGTAGGTGTCTGCCATCGCCTTGGCCTTGGCTAACAATCGGGGAAGTTCTTGACTCCCGTTCAAGGTAAGAGCAAACCGATCCATCCACATGGTTGCCTCTTGGTGTAAAGAGTCGATCACCCTTCCTCTATCCTATTTTTCCGCGTATACTTGGGCATATTCGTCCGCAATCCTATGCTCGTGGGCCGCGGCTAGACCTAACTCTTCTTGGTACTTGGCGATGATAGCTAGCATGTTGGTCTCCGTCTCGCATAAACGCTGAGACAAGCTTCTTTTGGACCTTGAACAGGCAACTAACTCCTCTTTCAAAACCATGCTATGTGCTCGCGACTGGTCCCTTTCTTCCTTTCGCAACTTGAGTTCACTATTGCTACCCCATAGAGCTCCGCGAAATTTGTTCCGGCCATACTCTTCCTTGCGAGCCCTCTTGGTCTCTTGTTCAAGGGCTCTTGCGGTAATTGCATTCTCTTCCCGTAACCCGGCACACTCCTTCCGAACGTGTGTAGCGGCCAACTTGAACTTCTCCTTGGCAAGTTTTGCCTTTCCTAACTTGCTTTTGAGAGCTTGGACTTCTTCGTCCTCTTCCGGTGCTTCAAAACTCTCTTTGCTGACGACTTTTAACTTGGCGAGCCAATCTAAACCTCGTATATGAACTTTCAGCCATTCGTGGTACCCACCAATGATGCCATTACGAATGCCTCTAAGCTCTTGATCTCTCTTTAACGGGGTTTCCCACGCCTTATGGATTCTTTGTATAGTCTTGGAATTTTGTGCGCCGAAATCCCTCACAAGGAAAGGAGACATGCTTTCTTCCGTCGGTGCTCCCCTCATGGGGTACCCTAGTTGTCTTATAGCGAGCGCGGGATTATAGTTAATACAACCCCTCGTTCCTACCAGCGGAATGTTTGGGTATCTTCCACATGAGAAAAGGACTCCTTCTTTTCCTTCCTTCCATCGGGGGAACCAACTGATTGTTCTACCTCCTATCCCGGCCAAGAGCTGGTCCCAATCTATTCTCCTCTTTTCAGTACACGAGCGATGGCTCAGGAGCGGACATGGATGTCTTGTGTCTTGTTGGAACAAGTGTGAAACCAACCAAACACAGAGGGCGGGTAAGCAACAGATGATCCGTGCGCTACTTTTTTCGCACCTTCGGTCAAATGTGTCAAATAGATCTGCCAAGACAGCTACCACCGGACTTTCCTTGCTATAGTGGTAGGCAAGGAAAGCGTCGATTGCTGCTAGGTCTACCAAACCATCCACGTTTGGAAAGAGGACGACCCCAAAAATTAGCAAAGCTAACACATCCATAAACGGGACCCAGTCTCCTTGATTGGCCATACCCCTCGCCTTGTCTTCTAGGTACTTCTGTGGTAGGCCCGCTATGCCGTTCCGAGTCTGTTTTATGCGGTCCAAACCTCTTGCTGAATCCTTGACCACAGTTGCAATTCTGCTCAAAGAGGGGAGACACCCGGAGGAAAGATATGGTTTTCTTCCCCCGAGAGGACATCCTAGAATTTCCTCAAATTCTTCAATGGTTGGTACTAATTGGAAGTCTGCGAATGTGAAGCACCTCAAAGGCTGGTCGTAGTATTGGGTAAGTGATGCAATGGCTTCTAAGGACACCTCTGCTATGGTCAACTCTAAGATCTTTCCGTAAGTCTTGCGGAAGGCTTGCATTTGGAGGGGTTCCATCAACCGCCCTAATTCCTTGAGGCTGGTGGTGTCTAGGCTTTTGACCTTGACTTGGTAGAACCTCTTGCCGGTTTGATTTGTTCCCATGCTTACTAAAGTGAGACAAAAGCTGGTGCAAATCAAAACTCCGATATCTCATGGGTGGGATGGATGAATGCATGATGGAATGCATATGACACAGATGCAATCTAGGAATGCGGGGGTCCGGGGAATTTGTCCCCTTCTTAGATACGACGTCTAGGGGTAGCGAAATGCCCCAACGCACGTTTTTAAGAAGGTGACACGGACCCTCTGTTGGTTTGTTTACAATAGGGATCAAGACAGAACCCATATGCAATGCCTATGCAAAAGACACAATGCGGGAATGTGCACAGTATGACAATATTTACCGAACATAAGCAAAAGGGTATATGATACTCATGCATGGCAGTGTGAAAAATGGCACGCAGCGTGTTTGCTTCGTGCCCCTATTTAAGGGACCTATAAGGGAGAGAACTAACTAGGCTTTTAGCAATAATCCCCAAGGTAGTTATATCTCTCTTGATGGTTTCTAGAGGTATCATCCCCTTTGAAGAACATATTGTAGCAGTAGGGACTACTAGCAACAATAGGTTTTCAAAGAGAAAAGCTCTAGATGAGGGTTCACTGTAATCAAGCAAGTCGGAGACCTAGCATGATCACAGATTCACCTCCACTCCTTATGCTCCCATGAACCCGGGTATAGGGCCCTTTTTCACTCACAGTGTGTGCAAATAGTGTTGGTGTTTGTGTGCATCAAATGAATAAATATTTACTTCATGCATACATTTAAACGCACTAAAAGCAACAAAGAGTTTATATACACAAGAACATAATGAAAGGAAACCAACAAAGTGGTAAGTCACGGTAAAACATTGCACAAAATTAAATGGCCTAACTCTCTAAAACAGTCCCCAGTGGAGTCGCCAACTGTCGCAACCTACCCTTCGGCGGGAGGGCGACGCGTGACTCGCGGGATGCGTGTT
>NW_021144507.1:0-12875 GCF_004193775.1 Glycine soja
AGGGCGTTCCTCCACTCGCCAATTTCCCAGCTGGAAATCAGGAGGGCATGGTCGTACCAAATCCAAAGTACTCGGAATATCATCTTCGCATATCGCGAACGCTTGACCTTTGTCTCCCGAACCCGGCGCTTATAAAGCTTCTACTTATGTGGCAGGGCGGGCTTCCTTCACCTTCTTGTCTCCAACGCGAACTTGACCATTGTTCTTCCTTCCCACGATGCTTCTTTTCATGTCCGCCTGAGTGGGCTTATAGCCTAAACCATACTTCCCACGATTTCCTTGGGTATTTATCAGGCTAGTTATGCCGCCGTTGTTTTTTCCTAAACCCATCCCGGGTTCATAACCGTTCCCCAACATAACTCGGGCCATCATTACCGCTGCATCGGACAGACAAGGCTGCCCAAAGAGGGAGTCCACGGAGGAAATGCTGACCACCTCAAAAGACTGGAAAGCAGTTTCTAACGATTCTTCTACGGCTTCCACATAAGGCATGGAGGATGGGCAGCTTACCAAGATATCTTCCTCGCCTGACACGATGACCAAGTGCCCCTCCACTACGAATTTCAGCTTTTGGTGGAGTGTAGAAGGCACAACTCCCACTGAGTGGATCCACGGGCGCCCCAACAGGCAGCTGTAGGGGGGGTTAATATCCATTATTTGGAAGGTGACTTGACAGGTGTGAGGGCCTATTTGTACTGGGAGATCGATCTCTCCCCTAACCTCTCGGCGAGTGCCGTCGAAGGCCCGAACCACCATTGAACTTGGTTTTAAGTGGGAAGCATTGAATGGTAACTTCTCCAAAGTGCTCTTAGGCATCACGTTTAAACTGGAACCATTATCGATGAGCACCTTGGCTACGATATGGTCCATACACTTGACTGATACGTGTAAAGCCTTATTATGCCCTCTCCCCTCGGCGGGGATTTCTTCTTCGGCAAAGGCAAGATAGTTGTTGGCAGTGATATTGTTGACCAGCCCTCCGAAACCTTCTACCGAGATATCTTGGGCCACGTGAGCCTCGTTCATCACTTTTACTAGCAGAGCCCGATGAGGCTCGGAGCTCATAAGTAACTCCAACAGCGAGACCCTAGCCGGGGTTTTGTTGAGCTGTTCGATAACCTTGAATTCGCTCTGCTGAATTATCCGAAGGAACTCGCTGGCTTCCTCTAGCGACACCTCCTTTCTACCGTCCTTTTTCTCCGGGGGCCCCTTTGCTGGAATATCTTTATTCGAAGCGTGGGGTGCTTCGCCATCTTGTTCCTCCACCACTTTTCCTTTTCCCTTGACGTCGGCGGGTTGGACTGGTAGGTCCGGAGGTGCGAACACACGACCACTACGGGTCACACCACTCAGTCCCGTGATATTTGTTACTTTAGCTGACAGCGAGCTGACGTCAGTGACTTCTTCTTCCTTCTTCCCCGGAGGTGTATATCTCCACGGGACCGCGTGACTATTTTGGTACGGGAAAGGAACAGGTTTGGCCATTAAGGGGTGTCCGGGCTTTTGCGAAGCTGCGCTTTTAGTGAAGTATATCACCAAGGGTTTGGGCTTCGCAACACCGCTCCCCTCCGTAGATTGCATGCATATATGCTGCTCTTCTTTTCCTTCAATGCCGACTTCCAGTCGACCTTGATCTATCATCCGCTGTAACAATTCCTCTACTTCCAAACACATCTCCATGTCATGCATCTCGCCGGAATGTAGCAGACAGGAATCCTCCTTACACCCACTATGGGGAATCACACCTCCCTTTTGTAGGGCCTCAAAGATAAACCTCCTAGGGGTAGCCAAATCCCTTAAAGGTTTAGACCTGTGCGGCCTATCGGATTCAACTGCATTAACTGCTCCCCCTCCATGATTGGCGAGCGGGTTGGTTCTCACATTGGGCCGATCCTCTTGGAAAGTCAGCCATCCAGCATCCATTAAATGTTGGACCTTGTATTTAAGGGCCAAGCATTTTTCGACGGAATGCCCCGGGACACCCCCATGGTACTTGCAAGTTGCGTTAGGGTCATACCACTTCGGGAAAGGGGGTTCGAGGACCCTTCCGGGAGTTACCACGGCCAAATGATTGGCGATGAGGGATGGCAGAAGATCTTCGTACGTCATTGGGAGTGGGGTGAATTCTGGAAATGGCCTCGGAGGGAAGTTCCTTGTCGTGTTGGAATTACCGGCCGGTCGAGTCGTGTTCAGAGTTGGAACTTGGGGAGCTTCCCTCTGGGTGGGTGCCTTAGGTTGCACGGGTGTTGAACTAGAGGTATTCCCAGTATGAGCCGAGAAGCTTGGGTGATGTTGCGCGTACTGATGGGTACCATGAGGTGTTTGCTGGGTTTTGACCCACGCAGGTGTTGAAGAGACGGCATGGGCATCTCCCTCCTTCCTTTTTGCCCCTGTTGCCCCGATTCTTTTGGCATTCGCGTTTGTGGAGGAAACGTAATCAAACTTTCCTCTTTTCAATCCAACCTCGATTCTTTCCCCGGCAAACACCAGATCCGCAAAGCTGGACGGCATGTAACCTACTAGCTTCTCATAGTAGAACACTAGCAGAGTGTCCACCATCATGGTGATCATCTCTCTCTCAACCATGGGAGGAGCTACTTGTGCCGCCAAATCCCTCCATCGCTGCGCATATTCTTTAAAGGTTTCACCCTCTTTTTTGAACATATTCTGCAGTTGAGTACGGTCAGGAGCCATATCAGAATTGTACTGATACTGCCTTAGGAAGGCGGTAATCAGATCCTTCCAAGTACGGATACGGGAAGCTTCCAAATTAGTGTACCACACTACCGCAGCTCCGGCCAAGCTATCCTGAAAGAAGTGTATCAACAGCTTTTCATCTTTAGAGTGGGCGCCCATCTTACGGCAGTACATTTTGAGATGGTTTTTGGGACAAGTCGTCCCTTTATACTTGTCGAAGTCCGGCACTTTGAACTTCGAGGGAATAACAACATCGGGTACTAAGCAAAGATCCGTCATGTCTGCGAACGGATAGTCCCCAAATCCTTCTACGGCCCTCAATCTTTCCTCAAGGAGATCGAGCTTCCTCCTTTCTTCAGTTGCTGGGGGCAGCCCTTCCGTGGACAGAACTATTGGTGGTACTGCGATGTTGGGTTGAGGCAACGCGCCTGGTGCCGGCCCTTCGGGGATCGGGGGATAGAACTCGACATCCCTCCGAGCATAATCTTGAGGGTCTTTGTGGACTTCGTCGGGCTGCTGAGGAGGCTCTCTTTCATGGACGGGAGAAGCAATGTGGCCCGCATCTTCTTGCAAGACGGGTGGTGAGTAGTTGGGCGGCAATCCATAAGGGTAAGCCGCTCGGTTGTATCCCAGGTGAGGGCTGCCATCGTGCCCCAGTGTGTCTCTTCCCCGTCCTACTATGTTTGAGGGAGGATGGTGCGTAGTTGCCAAGAGAGTCGGGTCTGCTTCGGCAGCCGAACTGGCAGCGGCGGCGGTGGCCGCGTTCTTCTCTATGAGCTGCTTCATACTTAACATGGCCTCCATCATGGAGGCCATTTGTTCTTTCAGAGCCGACATGTCGGCTTTCATCTGTTCCTGCGTCTCCTCTTGATCACCCATCGTTCTAGATTTGGATCTGGTGCGATAGGGATCCCTTGCGACGCGTTTAGTTATGGCGTTTTTCCCTAAAAAACCAAACGTGAGGAGTGGGTAAAGAAAGAAAATGCATGCTAGAGATGAAATGTAGGAGTGATTTGATTTGCACAAGCTTTTTGGAGTAGAAACATGGGACCAACTCATTTTATTTCAAAAAGGAAGTCGTATCTAGTCAAGGTCTGAGAGACCATACAAGTTTCCTAACGATTTCTAATTATGTGGGCCATTAAGTCTATCATATGCTGACAATAGCCGAGAAGCCCATGAATCTCTTCGGGGGCGGAGTAGGTGTCTGCCATCGCCTTGGCCTTGGCTAACAATCGGGGAAGTTCTTGACTCCCGTTCAAGGTAAGAGCAAACCGATCCATCCACATGGTTGCCTCTTGGTGTAAAGAGTCGATCACCCTTCCTCTAGCCTCTTTTTCCGCGTATACTTGGGCATATTCGTCCGCAATCCTATGCTCGTGGGCCGTGGCTAGACCTAACTCTTCTTGGTACTTGGCGATGATAGCTAGCATGTTGGTCTCCGTCTCGCATAAACGCTGAGACAAGCTTCTTTTGGACCTTGAACAGGCAACTAACTCCTCTTTCAAAACCATGCTATGTGCTCGCGACTGGTCCCTTTCTTCCCTTCGCAACTTGAGTTCACTATTGCTACCCCATAGAGCTCCGCGAAATTTGTTCCGGCCATACTCTTCCTTGCGAGCCCTCTTGGTCTCTTGTTCAAGGGCTCTTGCGGTAATTGCATTCTCTTCCCGTAACCCGGCACACTCCTTCCGAACGTGTGTAGCGGCCAACTTGAACTTCTCCTTGGCAAGTTTTGCCTTTCCTAACTTGCTTTTGAGAGCTTGGACTTCTTCGTCCTCTTCCGGTGCTTCAAAACTCTCTTTGCTGACGACTTTTAACTTGGCGAGCCAATCTAAACCTCGTATATGAACTTTCAGCCATTCGTGGTACCCACCAATGATGCCATTACGAATGCCTCTAAGCTCTTGATCTTTCTTTAACGGGGTTTCCCACGCCTTATGGATTCTTTGTATAGTCTTGGAATTTTGTAATCCCTCACAAGGAAAGGAGACATGCTTTCTTCCGTCGGTGCTCCCCTCATGGGGTACCCTAGTTGTCTTATAGCGAGCGCGGGATTGTAGTTAATACAACCCCTCGTTCCTACCAGCGGAATGTTTGGGTATCTTCCACATGAGAAAAGGACTCCTTCTTTTCCTTCCTTCCATCGGGGGAACCAACTGATTGTTCTACCTCCTATCCCGGCCAAGAGCTGGTCCCAATCTATTCTCCTCTTTTCAGTACACGAGCGATGGCTCAGGAGCGGACATGGATGTCTTGTGTCTTGTTGGAACAAGTGTGAAACCAACCAAACACAGAGGGCGGGTAAGCAACAGATGATCCGTGCGCTACTCTTTTCGCACCTTCGGTCAAATGTGTCAAATAGATCTGCCAAGACAGCTACCACCGGACTTTCCTTGCTATGGTGGTAGGCAAGGAAAGCGTCGATTGCTGCTAGGTCTACCAAACCATCCACGTTTGGAAAGAGGACGACCCCAAAAATTAGCAAAGCTAAAACATCCATAAACGGGACCCAGTCTCCTTGATTGGCCATACCCCTCGCCTTGTCTTCTAGGTACTTCTGTGGTAGGCCCGCTATGCCGTTCCGAGTCTGTTTTATGCGGTCCAAACCTCTTGCTGAATCCTTGACCACAGTTGCAATTCTGCTCAAAGAGGGGAGATACCCGGAGGAAAGATATGGTTTTCTTCCCCCGAGAGGACATCCTAGAATTTCCTCAAATTCTTCAATGGTTGGTACTAATTGGAAGTCTGCGAATGTGAAGCACCTCAAAGGCTGGTCGTAGTATTGGGTAAGTGATGCAATGGCTTCTATGGACACCTCTGCTATGGTCAACTCTAAGATCTTTCCGTAAGTCTTGCTGAAGGCTTGCATTTGGAGGGGTTCCATCAACCGCCCTAATTCCTTGATGCTGGTGGTATCTAGGCTTTTGACCTTGACTTGGTAGAACCTCTTGCCGGTTTGATTTGTTCCCATGCTTACTAAAGTGAGACAAAAGCTGGTGCAAATCAAAACTCCGATATCTCATGGGTGGGATGGATGAATGCATGATGGAATGCATATGACACAGATGCAATCTAGGAATGCGGGGGTCCGGGGAATTTGTCCCCTTCTTAGATACGACGTCTAGGGGTAGCGAAATGCCCCAACGCACGTTTTTAAGAAGGCGACACGGACCCTCCGTTGGTTTGTTTAAAGTAGGGATCAAGACAGAACCCATATGCAATGCCTATGCAAAAGACACAATGCGGGAATGTGCACAGTATGACAATATTTACCGAACATAAGCAAAAGGGTATATGATACTCATGCATGGCAGTGTGAAAAATGGCACGCAGCGTGTTTGCTTCGTGCCCCTATTTAAGGGGACCTATAAGGGAGATAACTAACTAGGCTTTTAGCAATAAACCCCAAGGTAGTTATATCTCTCTTGATGGTTTCTAGAGGTATCATCCCCTTTGAAGAACATATTGTAGCAGTAGGGACTACTAGCAACAATATGTTTTCAAAGAGAAAAGCTCTAGATGAGGGTTCACTGTAATCAAGCAAGTCGGAGACCTAGCATGATCACAGATCCACCTCCACTCCTTATGCTCCCATGAACCCGGGTATAGGGCCCTTTTTCACTCACAGTGTGTGCAAATAGTGTTGGTGTTTGTGTGCATCAAATGAATAAATATTTACTTTATGCATACATTTAAAACGCACTAAAAGCAACAAAGAGTTTATATACACAAGAACATAATGAAAGGAAACCAACAAAGGGGTAAGTCACGGTAAAACATTGCACAAAATTAAATGGCCTAACTCTCTAAAAACAGTCCCCAGTGGAGTCGCCAACTGTCGCAACCTACCCTTCGGCGGGAGGGCGACGCGTGACTCGCGGGATGCGTGTTCCACGAAAGGAATACGCGCGGAGTCGCCACCAACGTTTATTTGAGGAAAACGTCGGAAAAACCGGAAAAGACGCGATCTACGAACTTTTAAGTGAAAGGTTCGGGAGTTGTATTTACGCACGGGGAAGGTATTAGCACCCCACACGTCCGCCCCAAGGGGCGGCAGCCTTTAATCGAATGTGCAAACATGACTTTGATTTTTTATGTTCCCTTTTTATGTCTCTATATCCTTTATACCCTTTTTATATTTTCTCTTTTTGTGGTCGACAAGGGTGTTTCCCTTTGCTCCTACGTATTCCTCAATTTGGGATGAGAAAATCAGACCTACGTAGTTCTTTTTTATCAAGTGATTCTTTTTTACTTTAAGAGGTGATCATTTTAAGGCGTTGGACCTTAAAAATGATCCATTTTACTTAGTGAGAAAATGAAATGACAAACTTCAAAAGCCTATTTTTATGGACGAGCTTGACTAGGCGAATTGATTTTAGCCTTTAGTTTCACTTTAGTTATTAATCAATTCGATTAAGAATGAGAAATCCCAAAGAGAAAACGTCCGATTGATTTTCCGCTTTATTTTACTAAAAGATGTCTTTTTGATTATTATATTATTTTTTACCTCTTTTTGATTTCCAACGTGGTTACGGCACGACCGAACGGTCGGAATTTATTTTAACCGAAGTTAATGGATAATACAATTCAAACGTTCGGTGGAAATTTATTTTATTTTTAAGTTAAGCGAGAAATGACTTAAGTAAAATGGCTTAAGCACGTCAACAAGGGGTATAAAAAGTAAACAAAACGAGAATAAAAATGCACGAAACACAATGTGGACCACTACGGGTACATAGAATGAATCGAAAAGCTTGGTTCGAGGTACTTACCCGTTGAAGATCGAAGAACGATGAAGAACGAATGAAGAACGTCGAAGAACGGTTGAAACCTTTGCGAAATTCTTCACGGAAAACGTTACGGAAACGTTTCGGAAGTGCCTCGGCTTAGATTTTCTTCACGGAAACGATTTTTCCAAGCAAATTCGAAAGAGAGAGAAGTGCCAAAAGGGCTGAACCCCTTCCTTCTTCATTTCCTCCCCTATTTATAGCAAAATAGGGGAGGTGGTTGCCGCCCAGCTCGCCCAGGCGAGCTCAGCTCGCCCAGGCGAGCCAGGTTGCTTCCTCCAGAAGCAACAGCCTTCTGGAGGAATATTCTGGAGGGCCCAAGTTGGCCTGGGTGCTATTTGCACCCCCATTTTTACTAAGTACACCCCCCTCTGCTGTTTTTTGGTGATTCTTTTTTCGTAAAGTTACGGAAACTTACGAATTTCGTAACGATACTTGTTTTCTTTCCGTAATGTTACGGAACCTTGCGGATTACATAATCATCCCCTTTTTGACTTACGGAATGTTACGGAACCTCACTTAATTATGCAACGATGCTTCCATTTGATTTCCGGTGTATCACGGAAACTTACGGATTGTGCATCAATATTTTTTTGGTTTTTCGGCATGTCCTGGAATTTCACAAATTGCCTAATGATGGATGCCAAGCACCTCACAAGGACCAAAGAAAGGTCGCATGTCATCAAGCAAAGGTCCCCGGACGAAATTAGGGTATGACAGGTTGTAATGGGGCCAAGGACAAGGTATGGAGAAATATGGAATAAGTGGCTAAATCCCAAAGGAATAGGGGAGCAAAGGGGAATAAGTGCATAAAAAAAAAATAAAAAGAAGAAAAGATAAAAATTAAACATGAAGAGTAGAACCAAGAGTTTCATCATTCTTGTGCCATTTAAGATCTTATTCACTCAACTTTATTGCTTTTCTTTTTCTTTTTTTTTTTTTTTTTTTTTTTTTTTTTACTCTTTAGCCTTTGAGAAACAACATTTCATTCAGCATGTCCAACATTTAACCAATATAAAATGTACATCAAGTATGGCCCAAAATACATCATGAAGCATAGCCAACAAAACAAGTTGTCCAATGAAACAAAAACCCCCCACACTTATTCCCAAAACAATTCCAAAGCTCCAAAATTCCTTAAGGATATGGTAATATCATGGTTTTTCACTTAAGGCTTGTAGTGAGCTTCAAAACAAGGAAAGGGAAACAAGGCTCAAAAGGGCTATCAAAGGAATTAATTCAAGGTAAGTCCATTTGGCTAGAAGCTTATAAGAACAACATTGCCTTAATCATTTCCAAATATGCATGTGAATTAGGACGCATCAACAAGAATCAAGCCAAGGCTATTGTGCAAGCAATCAATGGGGCAAAACACACCAAATGATTATAATGATGGATGGCTCAAATTCTCACAAAGGTAAAATCATCACTTTCAAATTGAGCTTTCAAAACTATCATGACATGTAGAGAAGAATCAAGGATTTCAAGTCACAAAATGTCACGAACTTTTATTTTCAAAACAATTACCCATTTCTTGAACATATCCTGTAATTCAAAGAAAAACATGCAAAGTCGTACGTGCACATGAAATTGACCCAAAATATTAAACTGAAAATCCGACGAAACTAACAACATTAACAAATTAACACAACTAACAAATTAACAAAACCAACAAAACTAGCAAAACCAAAGAACACTCCCCCCCATACTTAAACAACACATTGTCCTCAATGTAGCACAATTAAAAGATTAAAAACAATTAAATCATCAAAGAGAATCGGACAAGTGTAATAAAAGCAAAGAAGGAGATAGGAAAAGAAAAACTCCCTAAGTCATGGTGGAGGAAGAGTAGGGTGGAGTAAGGAAGTCTCTTCCACCACTACGTCCACTAAAGAAGGGTTCGTGAGGAATGGCTTAAGTCGATGTCCATTGACCTTGAAGCTCTTGTTTGTGGAGTCGCTTTTGATCTCAACTGTACCATAAGGAAAAACATTAGTAACAACAAAAGGACCAATCCACTTAGACCTCAACTTACCACTCATGAGTCCAAGCCTAGAATTATACAATAACACTTTTTGCCCAACCACGAAGTCTTTTTTAACTATCATGCTATCATGGAACTTCTTGGTCTTTTCTTTGTAGAACTTGGCATTCTCATAGGCTTCTAGGCGGATTTCATCTAACTCACTCAGTTGCAACTTCCTTTCCTCGCCAGCTTGATCCATAGAGAAGTTGCAAGTCTTCACTGCCCAGTATGCTTTGTGCTCAATTTCCACTGGAAGATGACATGCCTTTCCAAAGACAACCCGATAAGGAGACATTCCTATGGGTGCTTTGTAGGCAGTCCGATGTGCCCAGAGAGCATCATCAAGCCTGGTACTCCAATCTTTCCTGCTTGGCTGCACAATCTTCTCTAGAATTCTCTTGATTTCCCTGTTAGAAATTTCTGCCTGTCCATTAGTCTGGGGGTGGTATGGTGTGGATACCCTGTGTACCACCCCGTACTTTTTAAGCAGGGCATGCATTGTCCTGTTGCAAAAATGGGTTCCTTGATCACTAACAATTGCTTTAGGTACTCCAAACCTGCAAAACAGATTAGACCTGACAAAGTCTGCGACAACTTTAGCATCATTAGTTCTAGTGGGCTTGGCTTCCACCCATTTTGAAACATAATCAACTGCAAGGAGAATATAAACATAACCAAAAGAGACAGGAAAAGGACCCATGAAATCTATACCCCAGACATCAAACACCTCACAGAATAGCATAGGTTGCTGAGGCATTTGTTGTCGCCATGTAAGTGTATTTCCTGCTCTCTGACACTGCTCACAAGTGCTGCAGATCTTCCACGCATCTTTAAAGATGGTGGGCCAATAAAAACCACAATCAAGCACTTTGCGAGCTGTCCTTTGAACACCCAGATGACCTCCCGGTGCGGAAGAATGATAGAACTGCAGGACTGAGTCAGTCTCATGATCTAGAATGCAACTAGATTTTGTGCTCCGCTCCTATCACGGATCTCCAAGTCAAACTCTTGGAGCCAGAGCATCCATCGGATCAACCTAGGCTTAGAATCAGCCTTCTTCAACAAGTACTTTAGAGCTGCATGGTCAGTATAAACAATAATGCGAGTACCAAGCAAATAAGATCGAAATTTTTCAAGAGCAAAAACTATGGCTAGAAGCTCTTTCTCAGTAGTAGTATAATTTGCTTGGGCAGCATCTAAAGTCCTAGAAGCATAATATATCACCCTGGGCAATTTATCAATTTTCTGAGCAAGGACAGCCCCCAATGCATAATTTGATGCATCACACATAAGCTCAAAAGGGGTTGTCCAATCGGGTGCTTGGATGATGGGGGTGGTAGTCAACGCTCTTTTGAGGCAATCAAAAGCCTCTTTGCATCTGTCATTAAAGTCAAACTCCACCTCCTTTTGCAACAAGTTGGACAGTGGAAGGGCTACTTTGCTAAAATCCCTTATAAAGCGCCTGTAGAATCCTGCATGACCAAGAAAAGATCGCACCTCTCGCACACAAGAGGGGTAAGGCAATTGTGAAATAACAGAAATTTTTGCAGGATCTACTTCAATGCCCTTATTGGAAATAATGTGGCCTAAAACTATACCTTGCTCAACCATAAAATGACATTTTTCAAAATTTAGAACAAGGTTAGTTTCAATGCATCTATTCAAAACTTTTTCCAAACTATTCAAACAACCATCAAAAGAGGATCCATATACAGTGAAATCATCCATAAACACCTCTATGCAATTTTCTAAAAAATCACTGAAAATACTAATCATGCACCGCTGGAAGGTACCAGGGGCATTGCACAGACCGAAAGGCATCCTCCTATAAGCAAAAGTGCCGAAGGGGCAGGTGAATGTAGTCTTTTCCTGATCCTCAGGAGCAATAGTAATTTGCATATAACCAGAAAAACCATCAAGGAAACAGTAGTGGGATTTACCTGCCAGGCGTTCAAGCATCTGGTCAATGAATGGCAGGGGAAAATGGTCCTTTTTGGTAACCTGGTTCAGCCTCCTATAGTCAATGCAGACTCTCCAACTGTTCTGCACCCAGGTAGGAATCAGCTCCTCCTTCTCATTTCTGATCACTGTGAGGCCAGTCTTTTTCGGGACTACCTGGACGGGACTCACCCATTGGCTGTCGGAGATAGGATAAATGATTCCAGCTTGCAAAAGCTTGGTTATCTCCTTCTTCACTGCATCAAGAATCACCGGGTTGAGTCTTCTCTGTGGCTGTCTTACTGGTTTAGCTCCATCCTCTAAATTTATTCGATGCATACATGTGGATGGGCTAATACCAGGAATGTCCGCCAGGGTCCAGCCTATAGCCTTCTTATGCTTCTTGAGAACTGACAACAACTTCTCCTCTTGCTCATCAGCAAGGGAGGAAGATATAATCACTGGAAAACTCTTGCTATCATCCAAGTAAGCGTATTTTAAATTTGATGGCAGAGGCTTCAATTCTGGTGTGGTCGGCTGGACAGTGGTAGAAGGAGATGGTTTCTCAGCCTTTACCTCATAAGAAAATCAGAGGTATGTGTACTTCCTGAAACATGGTTAGTCCTATCTGACTCTATAAAATCAATCTCAAGAGGTAAAACACCACCACCAGGCATGCAATCAATATCACTCGCAGATTCACTCTCAGCATCAAATTCAGACATATGATCAAGTACAATTTCAGACTCAATGCATGAAGAGTGAGAGGCATGCAGATTAGAATAAAGATCAGTCATGTATTCATCAACAACATGGTCAATTATTTCAGCACGAAATACAGAAAGATCTTCAGATGGGTATTTCATAGCAGCCAGAATATTAAAATGAACAGTTATATCACCAAACTCCATGGACAGTGTGCCTGCATAAACATCTATCTTAGTTCTAGCAGTTTTCATAAAGGGTCTGCCTAGAATGATGGGAACTGAACCTTGAGAAAATCCATCTTCCATATTCAAGATATAAAAATCAACAGGGAAAATCAGTTCACCAACTCTAACTAAGACATCTTCTATGAAACCAACAGGATAGGCAACACTTCTATTAGCTAAATGAATTACCACATCAGTTGACTGCAAGGGACCTAGAGATAGAGAATTAAAAATTGACAGAGGCATAACACTAACAGAAGCTCCTAAATCTAGCATGGCATTGTCAAACTTACTATTCTCTATGATACAAGGTATGCTAAATGTACCTGGATCTTTGCATTTTTCAGGAATTTGAGGAACAGATTTACCAATCAATGCGGAGACATTTCTGCCCATGCTAATCCGTTCACTTCCTTTAAGCTTCCGCTTATTAGTGCACAGCTCCTTCAAGAATTTGGCATATCTTGGAATTTGCTTTATTGCATCCAACAG
>NW_021144508.1:0-57337 GCF_004193775.1 Glycine soja
GGAAAATTCCCAATCAAAGAATGGGAGAAAGCAAAAAGGAAGAGAAGGAAAATTTCCCAATCAAAGAATGGGGAGAAGCAAAAAGAAAGAAAGGAAATTCCCAATCAAAGAATGGGAGAAAGCAAAAGAAAAGAAAGAAAATTCCCAATCAAAGAATGGGAGAAGAAAAAAAAAAGAAGAAAAGAAGAAAGAAAGCTCCTGATAAGGATAGAGAAAACAGAAGAATGTGCAGAGAGGTCTTTGGACCGGACAATATCTGAACAATACAGAATTGTCACCAAATGAACAAAAAAGGAAGGAAAGGAAACCACGACCTAAAATGGTCTTCTCCCTTTAATTACCAACAAAATCCCGTGCGCTAGCGACCCTTTTTTTCTCGCCCCGCACTAAACAAAAAACAGAAAAAGAAAAAGCCAGGAAAATCAAAAGCCAAAAACACACAAAAGCCGAAAGAAGAACCACCAAAAGAACCCATTCCCAAGGGAAGCCCTATTGATCCATGATCACGCATGTAATTTTTGATTTGATAGGAAATAATTTGCAAAGTCAAGTCATGACATATCTATGGTTCGGAATTAGGATAAAACACTTACCTGTGCGAGATTGATACACTTTGAGTGGATTTCTTCTATTTTGTTGAACCCAGTGTTTCCTCTAAATGGTCATTTAGAAACGAAATGCTAACATCCAAAATCTCATTTATGGTTATGGAGATTCATCAGCAGACTCTCCTTCCCCGATAGACGCATTGTTTTTCACTCAAAAAAGCATATGCTGCTCTAAATCAGTTGGAATATTGTCTCTTGCTAAAGCATGTTTGCATTTTAGTGGAGAAAACACCGAGACTTTTTCAAGTCTCACAAGTTATCCAGAACTACGTAGGTCTGAGTTCCTCATTGGGAGGATACGTAGGAGCAAGAGCTTTGCTTTTGTCGGCCGCCCCATAATCTTTGTCATACTGACCCTGAGGTCATGTGACGTTCACCCTTGTATCATCCAGAGGCGGCGGGCCCGATGATACGCGGAGATACCTTACGGTTATTCGCACCCTTTTGTCATCAGAGGCGGCGGGCCCGATGACAAGCAGAGACCAAGTTTGGTCATTCTGCACCCTTGTATCATCCAGAGGCGGCGGGCCCGATGATACGCGGAGATACCCTACGGTTATTCCGCACCCTTTTGTCATCCAGAGGCGGCGGGCCCGATGACAAGCAGAGACCAAGTTTGGTCATTCTGCACCCTTGTATCATCCAGAGGCGGCGGCCCCGATGATACGCGGAGATACCTTACGTTATTCGCACCCTTTTGTCATCCAGAGGCGGCGGGCCGATGACAAGCAGAGACCAAGTTGGTCATTCTGCACCCTTGTATCATCCAGAGGCGGCGGGCCCGATGATACGCGGAAATACCCGAGTGGTTATCCGTATAAACTTTCTTTTGCTATCTGTAAGACAGAACGCTTGATAGCATGCAGAGACTGACATAGTCTTCTGCACCTTTTGTTCCTCCGGGAACAACAAGTCATTTACATGCGGAAATTTCATGGTCGCCCGCGACTCTCGTCAACCCGAGAGAAGCCAAATTAGTGTCATACACTAATTTTCGGGGACCTTTGCTTGATGACATGCGACCATTCTTTGGTCCTTGTGAGATGCTTGGCATCCATCATTAGGCAATTTGTGAAATTCTAGGAACGACAAGTCATGGTCACCCGCGACTCTCGTCAACCGAGAGGAGCGAAATTAGTGTCATACACGATTTTCGGACCTTTGCTTGATGACATGCGACCATTCTTTGGTCCTTGTGAGGTGCTTGGCACCCATCATTAGGCAATTTGTGAAATTTTGGGAACAACAAGTCATTTGCATATGGAGATTTTATGGTCCCCCGCGACTCTCGCCAAATCGAGAGGAACGAAATTAGTGTCTTATCTTTACTTTCCTTTTATCTCCAATAAAAGACAAGTAAAGAGGGGCAACTGTCATACCCTAATTTCGTCCAGGGACCTTTGCTCGATGACGTGCGACCATTCTTTGGTCCTCATGAGGTGCTTGGCACCCATCATTAGGCAATTTGTGAAATTTCAGGACATGCCGAAAAACCAAAAAAATATTGATGCACAATCCGTAAGTTTCCGTGACACACCGGAAATCAAATGGAAGCATCATTGCATAATTAAGTGAGGTTCCGTAACATTCCGTAAGTCAAAAAGGGGATGATTATGTAATCCGCAAGGTTCCGTAACATTACGAAAAGAAAACAAGTATCGTTACGAAATTCGTAAGTTTCCGTAACTTTACGAAAAAAGAATCACCAAAAAACAGCAGAGGGGGGTGTACTTAGTAAAAATGGGGGTGCAAATAGCACCCAGGCCCACTTGGCCCTCTGGAACATTCCTCCAGAAGGCGGTTGCTTCTGGAGGAAGCAACCCTGCTCGCCTGGCGAGCTGAGCTCGCCTGGGCGAGCTGGGCGGCAACCACCTCCCCTATTTTGCTATAAATAGGGGAGGAAGTGAAGAAGGAAGGGGTTCAGCCCCTTAGGCACTTCTCTCTCTTTCGAATTTTCTTGGAAAAAATTATTTCCGTGAAGAAAATCTAAGCCGAGGCGCTTCCGAAACGTTTCCGTAACGTTTTCCGTGAGGAATCTCGCAAACGTTTCAACCGTTCTTCGACGTTCTTCATTCGTTCTTCATCGTTCTTCGATCTTCAACGGGTAAGTACCTCGAACCAAGCTTTTCGATTCATTCTATGTACCCGTAGTGGTCCACATGTGTTTCGTGCATTTTTTTGTTTACTTTTTATACCCCCTGTGACGTGCTTAAGCCATTTTACTTAAGTCATTTCTCGCTTAACTTAAAAATAAAATAAATTTCCACCGAACGTTTGAATTGTGTTATCCATTAACTTCGGTTAAAATAAATTCCGACCGTTCGGTCGTGCCGTAACCACGTTGGAAATCAAAAAGAGGTAAAAAATAATATAATAATCAAAAAGACATCTTTTAGTAAAATAAAGCGGAAAATCAATCGGACATTTTCTCTTTGGGATTTCTCATTCTAATCGAATTGATTAATAACTAAAGTGAAACTAAGGCTAAAATCAACTCGCCTAGTCAAGCTCGTCCACAAAAATAGGCTTTGGAAGTTTGTCATTTCAATTTCTCACTAAGTAAAATGGATCATTTTTAAGGTCCAACGCCTTAAAATGATCACCTCTTAAAGTAAACAAGAATCACTTGATAAAAAGAACTACGTAGGTCTGATTTTCTCATCCCAAATTGAGGAATACGTAGGAGCAAAGGAAACACCCTTGTCGACCACAAAAAGAGAAAATATAAAAGGGTATAAAGGATATAGAGACATAAAAAGGGAACATAAAAAATCAAAGTCATGTTTGCACATTCGATTAAAGGCTGCCGTCCCTTGGGCGGACGTGTGGGGTGCTAATACCTTCCCCGTGCGTAAATACAACTCCCGAACCTTTCACTAAAAAGTTCGTAGATCGCGTCTTTTCCGGTTTTTTCCGACGTTTTCCTCAAATAAACGTTGGTGGCGACTCCGCGCGTACTCCTTTCGTGGAACACGCATCCCGCGAGTCTCGCGTCGCCCTCCGCCGAAGGGTAGGTTGCGACACGTATGAACAGATTAAACAAGTAAATAACACAAGTGAATTGTTAACCCAGTTCGGTGCAACGTCACCTACATCTGGGGGCTACCAAGCCAGGGAGGAAATCCACTAAAATAGTATTAGTTCGAAGATCTAACAGCCACTGTATACAACCTTCTCACCTAACCACTACCCGTGCAACTTCTACCTAAGAGCCACTCTTAGATAAGAGAACCCCTCTCACTCCCTCTCAATCACTCACCCGTGTTTACAAACAAATCAAAGATACACCAGAGATTGCTCTCTGAAAAATAGAGATCAACTCTACACACTCAGGTCCAACACTTGATGTTAGGGTAGCATCATGGTGGCTCACAAAACACTCAAATCCCAAAACTCACAAAATAACTCTTCAATCTCGGACTTGGTAGAAAACTCGTGCAGCCTTCATGTTTATATAGCAGTGTGCGTATCTGGACTGCAACAACTTGCGCTGGATAAGATCTATCATTCTCCTGAAGAATCTGCACTTAAAGATCTAAAAGATAAAGTTTGATCTTTTAGTTTTTATCTTTAATCTTTAATCCCTGAACGAACTATTCAAGTTTGTAATTCGAAATTTAATTATCTTTTAATTCGTTCCTAAAGATAGATCGCCTAATCTTGTTGCTGACTGCACATTAATCTGTTAAAGGTATAACAGATTTATGTGTCCAGTATTTTCGGGCAGGGATGTCCTGGACATTGTATCCGACATCGTGGATCCTGCAGCTTCAATTCTTCATTTGACATTTATCTTGCCTTGTGCATTGTGTAGCCCGATCTGATTCCTTGACATAATGTTAGACATCATGTGCAGCAACTCCAGCTTTCCTTCATTGTCTAAGTGCTTATGTTTTAACAAAATTTTAGCCAATCTTTAAAACTCAGTAAAGCTAAGCACTAACAGATTTTGTAAACTACACTGTAATTTACAAAACAAAAGTTGAAAGGAAAGATATTGAGCTGGTAGACGAGGAAGAAACACAGATTGGTGCTGATTGTTCTGGTGCAACCTCTAATAAATCTGAGATTTATAAGGAGGAAGCACAAAATGCAACACAGAAGCATAAACCAAAAAGGGTGGAGAGTGTCAATGCTGATGCAGAAGCCTTTGGTGATCACTGGGAAATTTAGATTGCTTTATGCATTCTGAAGCTGAAGCACTAAAACATATGAAGAAAAGAGATACAGGCCATCAAAGTGTGTCATTGGAGAATAAGACAGGAGATTCAACTGTGCTGAAGATAGGAGATTCGGCTAAAGTTGTGATAAAACAAGACATGAAGGGAAGAAAGCGTAAATATGGGTTTAACAATAATAAATGTGAGAAGACAGAGAAGAAAAGGGTGGTGGATGATGAAACTGGCGACAAACATGAGTTGTATGAAGTCCTAAGGATACCATCTAAAAGAAAATACCGATGCCTCAATCAGAGAAAAATGTAGCTGTCACTTACTTGCTTTGGTGACCTCTCTCTCTGCAGAAAATTACATTACACGATGTTAATCAATTCTCCTTCATCATGATCATTTCGATTAGCATGAACGTCGTCAGCTTCTTCTTCTCTGACAACGTTAGGAGTGATTTGAGCGGTCAAAGGACTAACATAGGTGTCCATGTATGAATCATCATCTTCTACATTAACACCAATTGTTTTTCCCTGCAGAACCACGCACCACCTTTCATCACAAGGGTCTTGCACGTAAAATACATGTCTAGCTTGTTCTGCCATGATGCTTCTAGACGATATAGATTCTTGTATACCCTTTAAGATCTTCATGTATTGCTCAACCGGGTACATCCATCGTAGATAAACAGGACCACAACATTTGATTTCTCTGACCAGATGCATAATCAAGTGAATCATGATGTCAAAGAAAGCAGGGGGAAAATACATCTCCAACTGGCACAGTATAATTGTGGCCTCATTTTCCAACTCATCAAACTTGACTGAATCAATGACTTTGCTACATATAGCATGGAAGAAAAAGCACAGGCGAGTTATCGCTAACCTGACTTTGTTTGGCAAGATGTCTCGTATAGCCACGGCTAACAATTGTTGCATCAGCACGTGACAATCGTGAGACTTTAACCCTACAAGCTTAAGCTCCTTCAACTGCACAAGGCTCTTAATATTTGAAGAGTATCCTTGTGGAACCTTCACCTGACGAAGACACTGACAAAAACTTATCTTCTCCTTCTTGGACAAAGTATGGCAGGCTGGGGGCAAGTAAATTTTCTTCCCATCATACCTTGGATGCAATTGTGATGTATACCCATATCAGGTAGATCTTGACGGGTATTCAAGCCATCCTTCGTCTTGCCTTGAATGTTAAGGAGCGTCCCAACCACACTGTCACAAACATTTTTCTCCACATGCATAACATCAATACAATGTCTAACGTCAAGATCACACCAGTACGGAAGATCAAAGAAAATGGACCTCTTCTTCCATATGCAACTCTGACTTTTATCCTTCTTTTGGGTCTTCCCAAATACAGTATTCAGGTGTTGAACCCGCTGATATACCTGCTCACTAGTCAACAGTATCGGCGCAATATCATGCTCTTGACTTCCATTAAAGCTTTTTTCAGTCGTCTGTAAGGATGATTGGGAGTTAGAAAGCGCCGATGCCTACTGTAGACTGTTTTTCTCCCATGTTTAAGTTGTATGTAACTTGTGTTTTCTTCACAGATGGGGCATGCATGATGACCCTTAACACTGTAACCACTGAGATTCCCATATGCTGGAAAGTCATTAATCATACAAAAAAGCATTGCACGCATTTCGAACGTCTCCTTGCAAAACGCATCAAACACTACAACCCCCTCGTCCCCCAACTTTCTCAGATCTTCAACCAACGGACTTAGATAAACATCAATGTCATTTCCTGGCTGTCTTGGGCCCGATATCATCATAGACAACATCATGTATTTTCGCTTCATGCACAACCAAGGAGGCAAATTGTAAATTACTGGCAGAACTGGGCATGAAATGTGTTGAGTGCTTAAGGTGCCATATGGATTCATTCCATCACTGGCTAGTCCAAGTCGAAGATTTCTTGGGTCTTTCCTGAAATCCGGATACAAACCATCAATCTTCTTCCACTGTGAGCAATCAGCCGGATGACGGACCATTCCATCAGAAATCCTTCCATTTGAATGCCATGTAAGGTCTTTTGCGTCATCCTCATTAGAAAAAAGACGCTTAAACCTTGGAATGATTGGAAGATACCACAAAACCTACACTGGGGGGCCCTTGTTGGAGTTTTCATCAGAACTGCTTTCCTCTTCATCCTTCACTTTGTACCGTGAAGTCCCACAGATAGGGCATTTCGACATTTCTTGGAATTCATGCCTGTACAGTATGCAATCATTGGGGCAAGCATGAATCTTCTGATACTCCATACCCATTGGACACAATATCTTTTTCGCCTTATAGTAACTTTTAGGCAACGTGTTATCCTCTGGAAGCAGATTGTGCACTACCTCAAGTAGTGAGGTGAAAATTTTGTCACTCCACCCATACCTAGCCTTCACATTAACCAGACTTAACACAATAGACAACAGGGTTAAGGAATTCTTGCACCCTGCATACAAAGGCTTCTTTGAATCACTCTGCAATCCTTCATACACAGGGGCGTGTGCTTGCTGGAAAGACTCTTGTCCAAGGTCACGAATCATGTCCTCCAACTGATCTCCCATTTCTACATCAAACGGTTCAGATTGGGACCCACTCTGCATGTCTGTGACTTCACCATGCCATATCCACGTCGTGTAATTCTTCTTAATCCCATCACACAATAATTGGTTCCGTATGTCATCCAGTACTTGTCGTCTTCCATTCAAACAGTTGATGCGAGGACAATAATATTTTCCTTCTTCATTCGATCGACCTCTTTCTGAAGCAAATTGCAAGAACTGTTCGACGCCATCCTCATATTCTGGGCTCATACGACTTTCATTCATCCAACTTCGATCCATCTAAGCAATTCCATGCATGAAAATCTCACTTTTTTATTTATAGGTGTTGCCCTATCCCATTTAAGAAAACTGTCTTTTAAGTTAGCTTCAAACGTCAGGGTTACCATTATTTACAAAAATTTGACTAAATTTCGGTAGCATTTCGCATTGGTCTCCAAGTACACGACATGACATCGGTGAAATGAATTTCCCGATAATCAAGTATGCACTCAGAGAACAATTTGAAATGCATTGAACCGAAATTTAATCAAATTAATGAAAATAATAATAACCTTCACGAATGAATCTAACATAAAAATACCACTCTCCCCAAACTGTCCAAACGGACAATTCAAGACTAAATACAATGACTAATGCAAATTGTCCGCAAGAGTCATTGCATTCAGTCTCAAACGGGAATCTAAGGTTCACTCAGCATGAACAACAGTTGTTTATATAGCAAATTACACTTATCACATACAAGAACATACAAAAGGTAAAATTCAATTACAGGCAAATATAGACATCAGCAGTTGTTTATGTATCTAATTTAAAATGTTGGGTTTGAAGGGTGCTTATGCTTTATTATTGTCGTTGGGTATATGTCTGTGTGTGGGTGTGTCTGTGGTTCCTTCAGGTTTGACACTGCACAAACTCTTGTGTCAAGGTTCCTTCAAGTTTCTTCTTTTTTCGAGGACGAGGGTGAGAGCCCTGTCGAGTCTGATGAAACAAAAGTCCAAAGTTGGAGCTGTGTGTGTGTGTGTCTGATTGTGGTTGTGTGTGTGTATGAATATCGGGAACGACGAACAAGATTGCTAATCCAAAATTGATTTTCTCCACTTTTCAATGTTTTTAGGTGAACAAACAAATTATGTCACATAGAAAGTGGGAATATAATTCAGGGTCGAACACGTACAAGAGAAAACGACTTGGTACTGCTACAAGGAAAGGATTATTACTTATTAGCACCACGACTAAGATGCCAAGCCAACCATTTATTTCACCAAAAGACACTAGAGAGCTCCATGTTGTGAATTGTGATGGGTTTGGTTGTAGGCTTGTAGCTAGCTAGCAGAGCAAAGCTAAGGTACCTTTTTCACTCTAACCACTACTGAGAAAGGCACAACCGACCCACGACCCTTTATTTTGCTTTGAATTGTAAACATTTTGTGTCCTCACTTAGAAGCAAATAATATGACCCTAATTAGCGATGAAATAATAGTTAGATTTTTTTAAAGGAAATAATAGTTAGATTATTCTCTCTCTTAAAAGGTTTTCTTATCGTGATCATTGGCTTATATGGGGACCAGTAGAGAGGTGGTGCTAGGGGAAGATTGATAACTGATAGAGGGGAATCAATCAAAAAGGCCATGCCATGGCCTGGCATTCTTTGGAATGACTGTGGTGTGAATTGGCATTATACTGACTTTGGATGCAAACAAGAAACGCTGTTGTTGCCCTTCAAAGCTCAAGTACCAAACGAATATATATGTTGCCATTTCAACGATACATCCCTAAATTTAGCTTCTTCCGCACAGAGTGAAAAAGGGTTTAGGAGGGAGCAAGATAAGATAAAAAGAGTTAAAGAGAATGATCACTTTCCAAATTAAGTTATTTAACTTTTATTCTTAAATTTCATCATCTAGGTTTGAAAACAATATAAGTATGTGTCAAACATTGTGTGTGTGTGGGGGGGGATGTGGGTGTGTGTGTGTGTGTGGTTATGTATGTGTATGTGTCTGTGGCTGTATGTGTGTGTGTGTGTGGGTCTGTGGGCCTGTGTGTGTGTGTGTGTGTGGCTGTGTGTATGTGTGTGTATGTGTGTGTGGGTGGCTGTGTGTGTGTGGGTCTGTGGGTGTGTGTGTGTGTGTGTGGCTATGTGTGCATGTGTGTGTGTGTGTGTGTGCGTGTGTGTGTGTGTGTGTGTGTGTGTGTGTGTGTGTGTGTGTGTGTGTATGTGTGTGTGTGTGTGTGTGTGTGTGTGTGTGTGTGTGTGTGTGTGTGTGTGTGTGTGTGTGTGTGTGTGTGTGTGTGTGTGTGTGTCTGTGGGTGTGTGTGTGTGTCAACAGCACAACCTGCATTTCAAAGATAGCAAAATTGAATGCAGTATAGAGGTGTTGAAACCAAATAGAAATTCAGCTACAACATTGAGCTTATGTTTGGTTCTTCTTGTATTTTATTGCAATTGCTTTGCTTTCAGTCTATGAGTATGTTTCTATGTTGTCTAGATAAGCTGAAAAACTTAAAAGCTACTATAAAACAGTGGAGTAAGGTAGAGGGGAATATTGATGTCAAAAAGATCTTCAGCATTCAACAGAAAGTAAATGAGGTGGAGGATCTACCCTCTCATTGAATTTTGTCTGATCAAGAGCTCAAGGACATAAATTCCCTACAGCAGGAATTATGGAATGCTTCAAATGCATTTGAATCTCTATTGAGACAAAAATCTAGGGCCAGATGGTTGAAGGAAGGAGACTGCAACACTGGTTATTTCCACAAAATAATAAATTTCAGGAGAGCATTCAATGCTATTCCAGGCATTTTTATTGATGGGGTGTGTGTGGTGGATTGGCTTCAAATGCATTTATATTCCAGGCACTTTTGGGGAAGTTGCGAATCATAGTACAAGGTGTGGGTGGTGGATTGCCTTAACTAGCCAATATTTATGCTCCTTGTGAGATAGAAAGCAAAAGACAGCTGTGGCAGATGCTGTACTCAAGGAAGAACCAGTCCCAGGTTCAGTCTTGGTGCCTTGTAGGAGACTTTAACTACATTAGACACCCAGTTGAAAGATTGGGAAGTAGCCATTCCAATTCAGAAGCCAATCTTATAGCTGAATTTAATGATTGGCTTGCTGAAATGGAGGTAGATGATATTCCTTGTGTGGGGAAGCCTTTTACTTGGGTTAGGCCTAATGGCTCTTGCAAGAGCAAGCTAGATAGAGTGCTAGTCTCTGATGATTGGCTATCTAAGTGGCCTGATAGCTCCCAGTTCAATCTTGAAAGGAGCTATTCAGATCATTGCCCCATCCTCATGAACTCTAAACGCACTGATTGGGGCCCTAAGCCTTTTAGGGTCTTTGATGCTTGGCTGTCTAACAGGGATTACACTAAGGTGGTTAGGGACTGCTGGTCTGCAAATCAGCCTATGGGTTGGGGGGGGGTTATGCATTAAAATGCAAACTTCAGAACCTCAAACATAGGCTAAAAACATGGAGTAGAGATAATTGTGGAGACCTAGGCAACAAGGTGAAACAAACTCAGAGAAAGCTAAATGACCTGGAGAATTCTCTCACAGCTCACCCCTCTAATCAGCAAGTCCAACAACTCAAGAAAATACAGTCTGACCTATGGGAGTAGTCTTTTCTTCATGAATCAATAGTGAGACAGAAATCTAGCAGCAAGTGGATCAAAGAGGGTGATGGTAACACCTCTTAAAAAATATTTGTATATCATTTCTTGTTTTTATTAGATTAGGATTTCTTAATTTTTCTACTATTTTTTTCTTGTCTTATTTCTGTAATTACCCATAGGGATTTGTCAAACCCCTACACTATGTATTGTACCTTTTACATGATTGCAAATTATCCATTCAGGAAAAGAAATGGATAATTTTGATGTAGAAGAAAAGAAATTACTTCGACTTCCCTTCACCATTTGGATAAGCCTTTCTCTGCAGTTTTAGTTTTCCTCCTCGATTGATCTTTATTATTATTTAGCCCCAATGCCTGGATAGGACTAGTAAGCAAGGCAAGGCAAAGAATGTGAGTAACTAAGGGAGGCAGAATAGAATTGGAAAGGGGGGAGACAAACAACAAAACAATCTCTCTCTTTCTCTCTCATCCATTTCCCTCATCAATTCATAAACTACAGCAACTCCATTCTCTTCCTTCCTTCCAAATAAACTTAAAACGCTCCAAAAAAAACCCTACCCACAAAGCAACTTACTAATTTTTCCATCCTAGAATAATTACTCGACCATTACTATTATAAATCTAGTTATTATAAAAACCCCACCCACAAAGCAACTTACTAATTTTTCCATCCTAGAATTATTACCCGACCATTACTATTATAAATCTAGTTATTATAAAAACCCCTCCTATTTCCCCCAAATTTTCGAGCAACAGACCAGTATACACTAATAATCGAAGTAGGACCAACATATGAGGCTGCCCCATACAGACCAGTATACACTAATAATCATCCCTCAAGCCCAGGGAGGATGAGATAATTTTGCTTATTAATTCCAGAAACTGAGCTTGGCTTTTAATTTCAGAAAGAGAGTAGGAGATAGGGTGGTAGAAACTTGAAGCTTGGGAAGTAGTGTTTGAATCCATAAGATTTTTGAGGTAGCTGAAGCAAGGCTGCAATATTCAACTGCAGTAGGTGGCCTCAACAATTTGCTTTTTGTGCTACTAGGACTAGGAGACTAGATTAGGCCCAAGAAAAATGCACACACTAGAGGTTGACCTGCGATCATCAGAATTGGAAGCCCAGTCAGTGTCTCGGTAACATTGAATTTGGAGAGGAGAGTGAGTAGGTGCAGGCTGTAAATGGTACAGCTTGGTGGAGATGGAACCTTGGAGATATCTAAGGACCCTCTTAAATGCTTTCTAGTATGATTCTAGGGGTTTGTACAAAACTTGACAGACTTTGTTAACAGTGTAGTCAATTTCTGATCTTTCAATGGTTGAATATTCTAAGGTGCTGATAGCTGAACAATATAGAGTAGGATCAGAAACATATTATGCACCCTGTCTTGGGAGTTTTTTTTGTCTCCAATCATGGGAGATGAGATGCCATTAGAATTAGTCGTATTGGATTTAGCAAGAAGATTGTAAATATATTGGCTCTAAGTGACAAGTAGAGAACCATAAAAAAGATGGTTTACTTCAATGCCTAAAAAGTAATCAGGATGGTCAAGCTGTTTTAGGGCCAAGACTGATTTCAATCGAGTGATTAATTGTTGAATTAAAATAGGAGAGTTCCCTGTAAAAATAATATCATCAAAGTAGACCAAAATACTGTGCAGTAACAATGATTGCTATAATTATTAATAGTGTTTCTAATATTGTCACTTGCAGTTTATTTTGAACTTGTTAACAAGGGTCCAACTGCATGATTAAATTTAATAAAATAACAGGTATAGCAAAAACGTAGAAAGAAAACTAGAACTGGTATTGATTCATATTTCTTTTTGGATTTGAGAAATGGATTTAAAAACATATTTTAAGAAAATGGGTTAAACCAATGTTAGAAATGGTTTTGGATTTACAAGTGGTTTTTAACCCAAAATCAATTTTAAAACTAGTATTGAAAGTGGTTTTGGATTGGAAACCATTTTTAAAATTAGTTTGGGTTCTAAACCAAGTTAAAATCTAGTTTGCCAAAAAACCTATTTTGGTTATAGGATTTTACCTATGAGTATTATCATAGTTTTTTTAAATACTTTTATATACCGCATTTGTAAGTTGAGTTTACAAGTCGAGTTTATGGAAATTTCACAAGTTTGATAGCCTTTCTAGATTTTGGTAACCTTAATGTTAAGTAACCTTAATAAAGATAGTGTCTTGAGTCGTCTGCTGCCTGTGCCTTATAAACCTCGAGCCAATAACAGTGCTTCAATCTCCTCCATGTGGAAATGGTTTGAACTTGCTATCGATAAAGGTTACTATGGCATCATATTCATCTGGTAGGCCCTCAACAATGACATCTAATTACTTGAGTTGAGATAAGATCAACAGCAAACAGGGAATCAATGATGGCTTTGATGCGAAGGAGAAATTTTGAGTGAGAGATTTCCAAGTTTAGTTCTTTTTATGTTAGTGTAAAGTTGTTCAATTGTGAAAATGATTGTGGATTCACTCTCACAGATGCAGCCCAGATTCATTTTCTCAAGATCATTTGGTCCAGATTCTTGATACCATGCGAAAACTATAGTTCAGACTTCAGAGAAATTTCAAATTGTATTTTAATTTATGATAAGCCAGTACAGAGAGGTATAGGAAGAGAAAATGAGTGGATCACAACCATACTATTACAATATCAAAGCCTAAAAGCAGGTGCTGTGAAAGAAGGTGGGTGGGAGTGACATTTTAAGTGGAGGAGACTTTTGTTTGATAGCGAGATAGGTATGGCGGTAGCTTTCCTCCAACAGCTGGAAGGGTTCACAATCAGGCCGGAATTAAATGATCAATGGAAGTGGGCAGCAGAGCCTAGTGGCTGTTATTCGACTAAGAGTGCATATAAGGCAATTCATCATGTCACAGTGGGAGATGGACTTGATGGAAAGTTGAAGGAACTTTGGAAGCTTAGGGTCCCATGGAAAGTGGCTATCTTCGCGTGGAGGCTGATTCAAGACAAATTGCCAACTAAAGTTAATTTGAAAAAGAAGCGGGTTGAGTTACAAGAGTACTTGTGTCCTTTCTGCAGATTAGTGGAAGAGACTGCAGGTCACTTATTCTTCCACTGCAGTAAAATTAGTCCCCTATGGTGGGAGTCACAGTCTTGGGTAAATATGATGGGCGTTTTCCCTTATAATCCGGATCAGCACTTTATTCAGCATATTTGTGGAGCTTCTACAGGGTTGCAGGGAAAAAGATGGCAGTGGTGGTGGTTTGCTCTCACTTACTCGATTTGGAAGCATAGGAACAATATTATTTTCGCCAATGCTGTTTTTGACGGCCAAAAATTAATGGAAGATGCAGTGTTTATTTTATGGTCATGGCTCAGATGTTTGGAAAAAAATTTCCCTTTACATTTCAATCAATGGTCCTCAAATCTCAAAGATGTTTTTCTTAGGACAGTAACTTAGGAATAGAATCTGCTCCAGGTCTTATTTGAGTAGTTTGGGTTATTTTAGCTACTGTATCATTGTTTGTCCCGAACTACTTGTAATATGGCTCTAAATTTGTATTATCTAGTACCTCTGGTACTCATCTATAATATAATATATTATTTTTGCTGAGCAAAAAAAAAATCAAAGCCTAAAAGCAGATGAAATTGTTCTAACTAATATTAACCATGCAGCTCTTTGAAAGTGGAAGGTGCGGAGTGGAGACATGATCAGATTTTGGGAGGACAAATGGCTTGGAGAGAACAAATCTTTAAAGGAAAAATTCCCTACGTTGTATCAAATCTCTAACCAACAACAGCAACCTATCAGCCTCTTAGGAAGTCATAAGGAGGAAGGGTGGGAATGGAACTTTAAATGGAGGAGAAACTTATTTGATAATGAAGCTACAATGGTTGTTGAATTCCTAGAGGAAACAGTAGGGCTACCAGTACAGCAACAAGGAGCACACTCATGGGTTTGGAAGCAAGACTCGAGTGGAATCTATTCGACCAGAACTGCATATAAGTTTAGGCTAGGGGAAATAAGGGGGGAATCAGAGGATGGGAGTTTCTCGCTTCTGTGGAAACTTAAAATACCACCTAAGGCAAAGGTATTTACATGGAGGCTCATCAAAGACCGTTTACCAACGAAGATAAATTTAAGAGCAAGACAAGTGGAGATAGCTCATCCATTGTGCCCGTTCTGTAACAATTTGGATGAAGATGCAGCGCACCTTTTCTTCAACTGCAACAAGGTACTTCCCTTGTGGTGGGAGACAGTCTCATGGGTCAAATCAGTGGGTGCTTTCCCAAAAGAACCGAAAGACCACTTCATGCATCATAGCAGATCGAATGCTACACGAACAAGGCTTTTTGTATCACTAGAGGGTAGATTTTTATTGGGGCTTTAGCAGATGTATTAGCCATAATATGGTTCCTAATTAAACTGTATTAGTTTTTTCTAAGGAACCATATCTATGGGATCCTATCTATGTACAAAGTACCTCTGGTACTTCATCACTATTTACATAATGAAATATTTATATATTTTTGCCGATAAAAAAAAAAAACCATGCAGATGATAGCAACCCACTAACAGCAGTACCAGATATCACACAGATAACAGCATCGGACAATAATTCCAACCAAGAGGAAATCATGACTACAAATAGCAGAGGCAATAACAGACCAAAACGCAACACACACAGGCCCAAGTACCTCAGTGACTTCGTATAAGGACCAGGGGAGCTACAAGCCCGATAGCAGATTCTAGAATTCCTTCTACTTCGCGCTTAAAGCTTTTTCCACATTTTACTTGATACCTGTGTGGTTATGCAATTTCAAAATTCTGTTATAACAACTTAGCAAAATATCTTGTATGAAATGGCTATAAAAAGGGGTAATGATGAAATAAAAATATATGAGAATTATTCCCTGCAATTTAGCTTTTCTTTTATTCCAGTTAGCTATCAACTGGTCTGACCTTAGCTTTTCTTTTATTCCAGTTAGCTATCAACAAACTAATAGGAAAGAACAAAATACTAAACATTTATTTAATTAAATCTAATAAAAAATTTACTTCAATCACATTATTTAACAAAATACTTGCAAGGTAGGGGTGTCTTTTAAGAGCTGGAGTGTTTGGCAGCCTATTATAAGGAAGTTTGAAGCCAAGCTTGCAAAATGGAAGCAAAGAAGTCTATCTATGGGGCGCAGAATCACTCTCATTAATTCAGTTTTATCAGCTTTACCTATCTTTTTACTATCTTTTTTTAAGATCCCTAAAAAAGTGGTGCAAAAGATTGTATCCATTCAGAGAAATTTCCTTTGGGGAGGTCATCATGAGGCCAGCAAGATTCCTTGGGTGAAGTGGGACATAGTTTGCCTTCCTAAAAATAAAGGGGGCCTAGGGATTAAAGATTTGTCTAAATTTAATGAGGCTTTACTTGACAAATGGGGGTGGGAGCTGGCTAATAATCAGAACCAACTTCGGGCAAGAATCTTAATCTCCAAATATGGTGGCTGGAAGGAGTTGATCTCTGGTGGAAAGAGAAAATTTTCCTCTCATAGGTGACAAGACCTAAAGGCTGTCTTTCAGCAGCAGCATTGCAATAGTTTTATTGATAACCTCAAGTGGAGGGTGGGCTGTGGTACCAAAATCAGATTTTGGAAGGATAAGTGGTTGGGGGATAATTTAACTCTCCAAGCCAAATATCCTACTCTGTACCAAATAAGTAATCAGAAGAACTTTACAATCAATTCCATGGGGGATTTCGTAGAGGATAGATGGGAGTGGAAGCTAATATGGAGGAGGAATTTTTTTGACCATGAAATTGACATGGTAGCAGCTTTCTTGGCTGAGATTGAGATCGCCCACATCCTTCAATCCAGCAGGGATTTTCTATTTTGGAAGGCTGACCCTAATGGTCTTTATTCTACAAAATCTGCCTATAAAGTGTTGCAGGAAGCTGATAATAATGTTAATGAGGACAGGGCATCCAAGATCTTATGGAGTCTGAAAATACCCCCAAGAGCAAGTGCTTTTTTATGCACCACAAGTCCACAAGTAGGATAAGAAGCACTTTTGAAATAAATGTTTTGGGAGGATTTGGCGGGGTTGGCTCAAGGCATTGAACAAGAAGAGATTTTCATAGGCAGTGATCAACAAAGCACTATCATCTTGTATATTTATCATGACAGCAACAAAACTTAGGAGAATAATTGTTGCAGGTTTCTACAATTCAGAAGATTGTCTAGGTTTCAAGTGGACTGTTGTGATAGTCTTAGATTAGTACTGAGTATAATGAGAGGATAATTAGAAATCATCATGTTTACAGCTGGTCAGGTTTCAACTGTTAAGTTAGCAAAATCAATGTGCATTATATAATTTTCTAAACTTTAAAGTATTGAAATTTCTAAGTCCAAAGCTGTATCTAGATTCTAGATCATCTTATGAATGATGAGATGTTTGCATTTGTTTTTGTAAGCTCAAGTGTAGATTATGAAGATAAGCTAAAAAAAAAAATTCACAAACACATAAGCAGTTCACTTCAGGATATGTTATTGTAAAGCAGTTACAAGCATAGTTTATTTGAAAGCACACTTACATATGAGAACTTTTAGAAACTGCCAATATGAGGCAAGTGAATAGTTTATAAACAGTCTGGAAGCATTCAACAATTAAGCGAATAAAATAGAAAAGAGAGCAAGCAACCCAGTTCCTTAAATCCAGTTGGGTAAAAACATGGATTTAGTTACACAAAATTCCCATGCAGCGATGTAAATAGAGTGGAATCAAACGTGGCCTAGTCAAGAATTTGAAAAACCCACAATTGAAAACAGTAACTACACGCAAAGAAACAACTATATTCACCCTAAAAAGCTCCTAAGGGTATGTATATCCACGCTCCATTAATTTAAGAGTACATCACAAACCAGTGATCTAAACCCACAACTAAAATTGAAGGGTAAGTATACAAGATACACCCGTGTGCACTTTAAAGGCAAACTGGAGGGAGCTTTATCTATATACTTAAGCATTAGTTGCTCAAGAAACAAAAAATATGTTAAAACAACAACAATCAAGCCTGATGCAATCCTACCCCGCAAGGGCATTGGATAGAAGACTCCAAGTAGATCGGGCCAAAGATCCAAGGGAAGGCCCTAGGGTTCTCATGAGCCTTAGGGTATATTTTGAGCCCATGGGCTAAGTATGAGCCCGCTTATCTTTGTAAATATTAGAATAGGTTTTTTCCTTCGTTTAGGCCTTGTATTTTGGCCATTCTAGTAGTATAGGGTTTTACCCTTGTATTTCGAGGCATTTTGAGTAGTCTTTGTAGTAGGGACTTTTTTTGTATTTTCATGTATTTTGTCATGGGGGTGAGCTTAGCTATTATAGGGGGTGTGTAGCTAAGTTCTAGCTTCTCATCTCAAGGAGATGAGCTTAGCTATTAGAGAGGTGTGTGTAGCTAAGCTCTAGCTTCTTTAGGAATATTTTCAAGGAAGCTTCTCAAGGAGGTGAGCTTAGTTATTAGAGGGGTGTGTGTAGCTAAGCTCTAGCTTCTCAAGGAAGTTTTCTCAAAGAAGCTTCTCAAGGAAGTTTTCTCAAGAATACTTCTCAAGGAAGCTACCTAGTCTATAAATAGAAACATGTGTAACACTTGTTGTAACTTTGATGAATGAGAGTCTTGTGAGACACAACTCAAAGTTCAACTTCTCTCCCTTTTTCTTCCTTCAATTTCGTGCTCCCCCCTCTCTCTTTCTCTCCCTCTTTCTTTTCCTCCATTGAAGCATCCTCTCCAAGCTTCTTATCAAAGGCTCATCTTGGTGGTGAAACTCCTTCTTCCATGGCTTATTCCTTAATGGATGGCGCCTCCTCTCACCTCTTTTCCTTTGTCTTCCACTACATCTCCATGGTGGAAAATCACCATTAAAGGACCCCATTGAAGCTCAAAGATCCAGCCTCCATAGAAGCCCCACAAGCAAGTTTCCATCAAGTGGTAATCAGAGCACAAGAGCTTCAAGTAGGTGCTCCTTAAACCTCCATTAATTTTTTGCTTTACCTTCTCTTCCATTGTTTTTTCTTCATTTTTTCTCCATGTATCTCCTCAAATGTCTTGTGCTAAATGTTGTTAACATGATTCTTTAGAGTTTTCACCAATTAAACTTGCTATAGAAGCTAGATTTTATTTTCTATGTTTCAAATTTCTTGTTCTTGTTCTTGAACCATGAATTGTGTTGAGTTTAGGTTCCTTTGAGTTTTGTGTTGTTATTTTTTGTGGCTGAAACCTAAACCATAAAATTCTTACAAAAATATTAAAGTAGAAGAAAACCTCAAAAATCTAGAGTGATTTGTTCACCTATTGTAGTTTTGTCATAGAAGTCATGTCTAGTCATGAAACTTGTCACAAAAGATTTCTTATGTTGTGCTGAATTTTATTTTCTTGTTTCTTTGTCTAACTCATTTGCTCATGAGTGTATGAAATTCTTTTAGCCTATTATTTGATTTGAATCAAATCTTTCATGTTAATTAGTCCTTAACATGTTCATGCAAAATTCTTAGAGAGTCTTTGATTGTGAACCTTTTCTTGAACTTTTAGGTTTTCTTATGATTGTGTCTATTGTGAATTTGAGTTTTGGTGATTGAATTGCTGGCTGAAATGTTGATCCTAAGTGAATATTGAACTCCTAAAACTGTGGTAAACAATCCTAGTGAGTTCAACATACATAGGAAGGTTAAAAGTAAGCCCAAGGCAATCAATATACCATGCTAAAAAACAAAATCGCTGGTGCTGGCAGCTTGGACATACAAACTTGTAAATATTACTGAGAATTGGTTACTTCAAATTTTGAGCTGAAATTTTTACTGAATTTTCTAGACATCTGGAAAAAAGTTATAAAAAAAGAAACAAGTGATTTGGATAAAAGGAACAAATACGAAAAATCACACAAGTTGGCAGGAAAATCAGTATCCAGGAAAAAAAAATGAAAGGGAAGTGTGCTTGTTGTTTTGGCTCAAAATTTATTCTATAATTGGTGCCTATGTTATACCCATATTAGTTCCAAAATTTCAATTGAAAATTAGTGTGAAGACAAGTGCCAAAGCTAGAGTTTTTTTGAGTCTTTTTTTTTCTAGTTTTTTTACTCTACTCTAGAGCCATTCTAAGTTTCTCTTTGAGTTCTAGCTTGCTTCTATGTCCTTTTCATTGCTTTAATTGTTGAATAATCCTTGAAAAGTTGTCTTGTTAAAACTCCATTGGTTTAGCTTTCATTTCATTTTTTTTTGTCTTTGGTTATTGTTTGTCTCTTTGTTTCCTTGTTTGTGGGTTGCCATATAGGGAATTGGAAGGAGGATTGGTGCCATCCCTTGAAGAATTTGAGTCAAGAAAAAAGGGCCAACCACCTTAAGAGCTATTGGACTAAGAAGAATTCTAAATTCAGTGAATCACCAAAGAGAGAACACCCACCAAAATTGAGGACCATTTTGTAATTTTGTAATTTGCAATTTACTTACCTTCATTGCTTTCAAGTTTTGTAACAAAAAGGCCTTTCATTGGAAGTGTGTTGGGAGCCTCCAATAGGTTACCAAACTTCCATTTGTGTGTAATAATTTTAGGGAATTTTTCCTTAGGATAGTGAGTGTTTTGTTGGGAACCTTGAATGTGGTCATCCAAACACTCTTAGGATTCGCCTAGTTTTCATTTCTTGCCAAACCGCCTAGATAGCTTTCCTCAATTAGTTGTTTACTGTTAGTGCTTAGCTCTACTGAGTGTTTAAAAGATTGGCTAAGATTTTGTTAAAACATAAGCACTTAGACAATGAAGGAAAGCTGGAGTTGCTGCACATGATGTCCAATGTTATGTCAAGGAATCAGATCGGGCTGCACAATGCACAAGGCAAGATAAAATGTCAAATGAAGAATTGAAGCTGCAGGATCCACGATGTCGGATACGATGTCCTGACATCCGGCTCGAAAATACTGGACACATAAATCTGTTATATCTTTAACAGAGTGTGCAGGATCCACGATGTCGGACACAATGTCCTGACATCCGGCCCGAAAATACTGGACACATAAATTTGTTATATCTTTAACAGATTAATGTGCAGTTAGCAACAGATTTGGCGATCTATCTTTAGGAACGAATTAAAAGATAATTAAAGTTCGAATTACAAACTTGAATAGTTCGTTCAGGGATTAAAGATTAAAGATAAAAACTAAAAGATCAAACTGTATCTCTTAGATCTTTAAGTGCAGATTTTCAGGAAAATGATAGATCTCATCCAGCACAAGTAGTTGCAGCCCAGAAACGCACACTGCTATATAAACATGAAGGCTGCACGAGTTTTCCACCAAGTCCGGGATTGAAGAGTTATTTTGTGAGTTTTGGGACTTGAGTGTTTTGTGAGCCACCTTGATGTCATCCTAACATCAAGTGTTGGACCTGAGTGTGTAGAGTTGATCTCTATAGTGTGTGGAGTTGATCTCTATTGTTCAGAGAGCAATCTCTGGTGTGTATTTGAATTAATTGTAAACACGGGAGAGTGATTGAGAGGGAGTGAGAGGGGTTTCTCATATCTAAGAGTGGCTCTTAGGTAGAGATTGCACGGGTAGTGGTTAGGTGAGAAGGTTGTAAACAGTGGCTGTTAGATCTTCGAACTAACACTATTTTAGTGGATTTCCTCCCTGGCTTAGTAGCCCCCAGATGTAGGTGACGTTGCACCGAACTGGGTTAACAATTCTCTTGTGTTATTTACTTGTTTAATCTGTTCATACGGTCATATACAAGCTGCATGTTCTGAAGCGCGATGTCGTGACATCCTGTACGACATCTGTCATTGATATCAGAATTTCATTTACCTTATCTTTCACACCTCTTTTAGTGTTTATTTTGGCTAGTTTCAACCATAGTTTCTTTTACCTTTTGTTTTCAAACCTCCAACAAGAAAGAACCATAACTTAGGAACCAACATGAGTCATCATTCATCTAGTGTTAATGGCGAGGGTACTAGTCATAAAGACCCTATATCTAGAATCTTAGATGAGTTGAGTTCCCTCAAGTTATGGAAAGAAAAACAAGAGAGAAAAGAAAAATGAAAAAAAAGAGTGGAAGAAATAAGTCAAGATGAAAGAAAGAAAATAAGAGAGGAAGAAAGAAGAAAAATAATGAAAGAAATGAAAAGAGAAAAACATGTCTCCTATAGTAGTCATAACTCTTGCAAGAGCCTAAGTGAAGAAATTCATGACTATTACGAAGGAAGGCATAGGTCACATCTTTGACCTCACTCTCATAGAAGAGAAAAGGAAAGAAAGCCTCAAGAGGCTAACATTAACCTCTCATACTTCCATGGGAAGGACAATGTAGAGGCTAACTTAGATTGGGAAATAAGGGTAGAGCAACAACTTAAAAAGAAGTCTACTTCATAATCTTATGGCTCTCACTCTTATCCAAAGAAAGACCAAGGTCAAGGCATCTTAGGGGTGACACCTTCTAAGCCCAAAGATGATAAGGGGAAGACAATAGAAAAGCAAGCCCCTAAGGCTAGTATGCAAGAGAAAACTAGCTCTATAAAGTGCTTTAAATGTCTTGGAAGAGGACACATTACTTCTCAATGCCCCACCACAAAAACCATGATTATGAGGGGCCAAGACATTTATAGTAGCCAAGATGAGGCTACTACTTCACCTTCCTCTAGTGAAAGTGAAGAAGCAAAAGGGGAAGAATGTAGTGAAGAAATCTACCCCCAAGAAGATGGATAACCATTAGTGGTTAAAGAGAAGTGTAAGGAGGTAAGTGTCTCCTCCAAGAGGTTAGCTAAGAAGGAAACTCATTTTACAATAAAGACAAACATTAAAGAAACTTTCCCTCTTAGACAACCTCCACATTTTCTCTTTTGTAAAAAGACACTTGCTAGCATTGCCACACCTCTTGGGCTTGAGTTTATTCCTCAAGTAAAGAAGTTGTTGGATGAGGGTTTGGTTCGCAAGAGCTTAAATCCTTGTGCTTTGTTGGTGCCCAAAATAGCTATTATTAGGCACCAAGTCCCTAAAATGGGTGGTATGATGAATGTTTTGAGTGGTGCAACCCTCTTTTGTAAAATCACTCGTACACCTAACATCTTCATGGTGTGTGTACATAGGGATCCATTAGGTAGGTTTGTTCTTATTTTTAGTTTCAATACAAACTTAGGTCTCATATGGGACACCTTAGGCTTGTCATACTTTTTGGTAGGAATAATCAATATGAAAATACAGAAAAAGGTATGTTTTATTGTGTTACTTTTCTTAATTTTTCAAATAGTAATCAAGGGGTTCCCATGAACCCTAAGAGAATAAAGGTCATTCCTAAGTGGCCCACTCCTCCAAGTATAAGAAAAATTTGGGGCTTCCATGACTTAACAAACTTTTACAAAAGGTTTGTCCCATATTTTTCTATACTTGTAGCACCACTCATTGAGTTGGTGAGAAACCATGTTCCTTCATGGGAAGATGCCTAGGAAATAGGTTTTCAGACCTTACCTTACTTCAACATACCAAACACCACTAATACATATGTTTTTGTTCTTTTTACAGGTGTTGAGGGAAGGAGCCCAGAGTATGAAGAACCTCAGGATTTGAGGTCAAATCCTTTCCAATGTGGAGGGAATGATGCAATCCTACCCCGCAAGGGCATTGGATAGAAGACTCCAAGTAGATCGGGCCAGAGATCAAAGGGAAGGCCCTAGGGTTCTCATGAGCCTTAGGGTATATTTTGAGCCCATGGGCTAAGTATGAGCCCGCTTATCTTTGTAAATATTAGAATAGGTTTTTTCCTTCGTTTAGGCCTTGTATTTTGGCCATTCTAGTAGTATAGGGTTTTACCCTTGTATTTCGAGGCATTTTGAGTAGTCTTTATAGTTGGGACTTTTTTTGTATTTTCATGTATTTTGTCATGGGGGTGAGCTTAGCTATTATAGGGGGTGTGTAGCTAAGTTCTAGCTTCTCATCTCAAGGAGGTGAGCTTACCTGTTAGCGAGGTGTGTGTAGCTAAGCTCTAGCTTCTTTAGGAATCTTTTCAAGGAAGCTTCTCAAGGAGGTGAGCTTAGTTATTAGAGGGGTGTGTGTAGCTAAGCTCTAGCTTCTCAAGGAAGTTTTCTCAAAGAAGCTTCTCAAGGAAGTTTTCTCAAGAAAACTTCTCAAGGAAGCTACCTAGTCTATAAATAGAAACATGTGTAACACTTGTTGTAACTTTGATGAATGAGTCTTGTGAGACACAACTCAAAATTCAACTTCTCTCCCTTTTTCTTCCTTCAATTTCGTGCTCCCCCTTCTCTCTTTCTCTCCCTCTTTCTTTTCCTCCATTGAAGCATCATCTCCAAGCTTCTTATCCAAGGCTCATCTTGGTGGTGAAGCTCATTCTTCCATGGCTTATTCTTTAATGGATGGCGCCTCCTCTCACCTCTTTTCCTTTGTCTTCCGCTGCATCTCCATGGTGGAAAATCACCATTAAAGGACCCCATTGAAGCTCAAAGATCCAGCCTCCATAGAAGCCCCACAAGCAAGTTTCCATCAAAGCCCCCCCTGTTGGACAGTAAAATGTTAAAGCAATTGCAGGGAATTTCAAGACCCCTGTGGATCCATCTACAGAAATCATGGTTGATTCTCTGTTATAGTGCAAACAGAATAACACGTTACTAAAAATCATGCAACATTACTTATTACTACCCAGAAAAAATAAAATAGGTCAAATGAAGTATAGAAGTTAGTGTTACCTTGATCAAGAGAACCCAGCAACACACGCACGTGAGCGGAGCCTGTAGAATCGCAAACAAAAACCTTTTCTTTATTATCCGATGCCACTCTCAATTCGGGTCAAACCACTCACAATAACAAGATCCTTATCACTAGTTATCTCTACTGGTGCTCCAAGCAGTCTATAGATTTAATAGAGACAAACTTCAACATGTTTCCTAAGTAAACTACAAATGAAAACAGACCAAGCTTACCTCGAACCCAAATAGTGAAAATGGCAGTGAGATCTAACAAAATGTCACAAAACTTTAAGCTTTCCTCGTACCTCAATCAGCAATACTACAACTGAAGACGTATTATTATTATTATTAATATTATCATCAATAAAACATGAACACCCACAGAAACTTAGCATACACGACGTTGACCTACGTACCTCGCAGAGAAAGCTTTGAGCTTTGAGCACCCACGAGTGTTTCAGCACCCTAGTAGCAACAGTGTATGTAGGGTTTTCTTCGAGCGAGGACAATGTGGGTTTTGTGGGGTTCGAGTGAGGACAATGTGGGTTTTCCGGCAGTGTAGGGGGTTCTGTGGGTTCCAGCGAGGACAATGTGGGTGTCGAGGGAGCGGTTTCCGGCAGATTTCAGGCGGGAGGAGAAAGAGAAGAGCGATTTCAGGCAGGAGGATGACAAAGAGAAGAGGGAGGGCAAGGTTTTCGAGAGCGCGCGGCTTGTGAAATCTCAATTTTTTTTAACTTATAAACATAACAACATCAGTTTTTTATGGATAACCGATGTTAAAATCAACTCCTTAACATCGGCTTTCTCAAAACCAATGTTAAAATCAACTCCTTAACATCGGTTTTCTCAAAACCGATGTTAACTCTATGAAGTTAACATCGGTTTTTCCGAAACCGATGTTACCATATTCATCTTAACATCATGTTAACATCGGTTTTTTAAATAACCGATGTTAACATGAAGTAGTTAACATCGGTTTTGCAAAAACCGATGTTAAGTAACTCCATTTAATTACAAAAATGCCATCGCGCTTTCGTTGACATCGGTTTTAGCAATAACCGATGTTAATAAGGCGATGTAGAAAGCCCTTTTTTTAGTAGTGAAGGTAGCAGGAGATAAAACTGTATAGGCTCAAGGTTCCATCAATGAAACATTCATTTAGCTCAAAACTGGGTGCAAGGGATAAATCATTCAAGCACGTGATCAGCTTTTTGGCTAAGTGGCTGTCATAATAAAAAATGGCCTTCATCATCCTCAATTTCATGCATTCATTCCATACTTCAGAGATTCATGCAAAATTCAGTACTAAATGATAGTCATTTCTCTCAAAATTTAAGGATCAGACTCTCACCGGGATACAGTTAATGCATTCCTTCACAATCAATTTGACAACTAACTAACATTTTCAGTCATACTACTAATCACATGTTATTTCTCTTCTAATGGCTACAAGCTTGATCAAAACAAAATCTATACATTCCAATCCACTCAATTCATACAATTTCTCATTCAAATCAATCACAAAACTTCATTTCATTCAAAATCAAACCACTGAATATCATATTCAATCAGTTCACTGTTCAATCATGCTTTTGCACAAGCTACTACTACAAACAAAATAACATAAATTTAAAACTAAAATTTAAAGACTGAAATTTAAATAACTGAAACATAAAGCATAAACTAAATAAACTGATAAAAATAAACTGTTCAAAATGCAAAAAAGATAAAGATCCTGTCAATCCTCATGTGGGTGATCCTCTACATGCTCATTAAGATCCAACATTGGAGCAGCTGGTGGATCCTGTGAAATGGGCTGCTCTTGCTCCAATGCTGGTGTAGATGACTAGTAATCATCAGTAATGGGTGCTGGAGAGACAGGAATTGGAACTTGTGATGCTACCTTTTCCTGAGCACTAACTGGATCAGTCTCATAAACAAATGGCTCAGGAGGGATGGGCTTGTCTTTCTCTGGTACAGGCTCTTGGGTTGCGGAGGCCTCACCCCCTCCCGAAGGAGAAGACTAGACTTCTGGCCAAGCCACCTGACTAAGGAACTCCTCCATGCTCATCATAGGCTGCAAATATAAGCTTTGTAAGCGCTGCACGATGATGATTTGGCCTCTGTGTAGGCTCTGCAGCATAGCAAATAAAGTCTCAGAGGTGAATGAGGAGCGTCTTGTAGAAATTGAAGCAGGAACTGGCAAAGGAGTGGTAGCTGAAGCTGGTGCTGGTAAAGATGAAGCTGGAGCAGATGGAGATAGCGCAGAAGAAGCTGGAGCTGTAATTGAAGGAGTTGCTGATGGGGGTATCACAGAAGATGGGAGAGTCTCTGACCTCTTCCCCCTTGCCTTGAGAGGCCCTCTAAAATTCATTGTTAGATCATCAAGATTCCAAAAGTTCTTCTTCACATATGCCAAATTAATGGCGGGGCTGAGACTCTCTAGCGACCTAGAATCAGAAGTGACTCCTCTAGCTTTACAGAAAGCAGTGATTAAGGCTGGAAACCCAGACCTAGAGGAGTCGTGCTAGGCGATCATAGAGATATGATGAGAAATTAGGTAGCCCACATTCATGTCCATCTTCTAAATTATTCCATAAATCAACTTGGCCCTATCCAGAGTGATATCTGATGTGTGTGAGGTAGGGACCAAGTTTGAGAAGGAAAGCACACTCCAAGTCTGAGCAATGGTAGTCAGGTTCTTTCTGAGGATCTTCAATGGCAAGCCATCAACATTAAGCTCAAATCCCCTCCCTGGGATACAGAGCTTGGCTGCCAATTCTTGAGGATTAGGCCTCAGGAGTGCGAACTTGGAATAAGCAGATAGTGTTTCCCCCTCCTCAATGATCATAGGGGTCTTCAAGAATGTGTTGAGGGCATCTTCGTCAAACTTCACTAAATGGCCTCTGACCGTCACCTGTTTTGGTGATTTATCCTTTGGATCATAGAGGTTAGCATAGAACTCCTTCATAATGGCAACATCAATGTTGCTTTCTTCAAAGCTGGTCAACTCCTCATGCCAATTTCTTCTCTCAAGCTCTTCTTTGAAATCATCGAACTCAGTGTGGTATATCACCATATTTCTCTCTGGAAGTATCTTTCTAGGCACCACTATGTATGTGTACCTTTCCCAAGCCTCTAGAGAACTGAACCTTGATCTGTCATATCTGACTTGGGAAGGTGTGGCAGGTGCCTTTCTCTTCTTCGATGCCATATGAAAGAAATAAGATCAAACAATAGAGTTAAAACATGATTATTCAACAAAAATAGAAAAATACAACTAAAAACTGGATTGGGCGCTTAGCGCAGCATGCTGGGCTTAGCGTACCTTATGCAAATTTACTCATGGGCTAAGCGCGACAGACATGTGCTTAGCCTAAAGACACAAAAAATGTTTTTCTGCAGATTAGTCTTAGCGCAGCATGCTGGACTTAGCCTAAATCTACAATTTTTAAAATAGTAGAGGACTTGAGCTTAGTGCAGTAGGGCACACTTAGCTCAACCTCACCAGAATGACACTCAGGCTTAGCGCACAGGGCATGCTTAGCCTGATTACAAAAGCTTAAAGACAGTCAAAGAGTTGAGCATAGCGTAGCAGGGCGCGCTTAGCTCAACCTCCATGAAACATAACAAGGGCTTAGCGTAGCAGGCTGCGCTTAGCCTTATACAAAGGTTGAAAAACAGAAGCAAAGTGGTGCTTAGCCTGACAGGTTAGGCTTAGCGCTGATAAAAAAAATAAAAACTTCTAAGTGTTTGAAACACTAGTGACGCTTAGCACACAGACGTGCTTAGCCTACTGATCGAGGTCGTACCTAAATCAAATAAACATTAAAAATGCAATATCTAGGAAGTGATCCTAGGTCGTCTCCCAACGAGCAATGGTCAACCAACGTTCATAATAGATAGTTATAAAACAGTAACAAATTTGGGGGGGGGGGGTTGTTTGTTTTTGTAATTTAAGAAGCAAGCAAATTTTAATTAGAAAATAACATAATTAAAACATATTGTTTCCCCTTGATTCACAAGCAAGTCTCTTATCCTAGGTTACGAGGATTTATCCCTAACCAGTTCAACCACTTAATCCAACCCTAAATTAAATTACTAAGTGAAAATTAACATAAGGCTGTCATTATGTGATTAAGCAACACATACACCAATTAATCATGACAAAAATGATCATTAATCATGAACATAAATTAAGCGTAGAGACAATTAATCAAGCACTAAGCATGCATGGATTAATAGCAACAAATACAGAGTAATTGGTGAAGAGGAAAAACTGATCAGTATTCAATAGTAATAACAAAACCTTAAAGAGAGTTGTGCTTGATCCTCAAGAGAAAACAACGCTAGAGACTTAGCCTTCCATTAATCAGCAGAAAACGAAATTGTAGATTGAAGCAGAAACAAAATTGCAAAAAATGAATTTTATTCTACGTGAACAGTGTGCATGAACAATAATAAAAACTGGAATTGCCAAAACCCTAAAATTATTCTCCTCTCTCGGAAAACTCTCTAAAATAAAACCCCGGTGTTGTTATATAGGTCCTTAGTCCCAAATCTTACAAATCTATTTTAAGTCCAAGCCCATAAATAAAATAAAATCTAGACAAGATAAGATAAGATTGGATGAAATAAAATCTAGATGAAATAAAATCTGGATGAAATAAAATCTAGATGAAATAAAATCTGGATAAGATAAAATCTAGATGAAATAAAATTGTCTGCTCTCTTCAAGTCCAAGCCCAATTCCGGATTCAAGCCCAATTGCTTATAATTCTCCTGAAATTAAATTAAAAACACAAAATTAGTCAAGTAGGCCCAAATGATAAAACTGCATAATTAATTTGACAATTAAGGCTAATCAGTAATTAAAATGGTGGCAAAAAGGGTTAAGAAATAGGAGAAAATAATGAAACATCACGTACTCATCGGTTTTGTTCATCAGCAGGGATGAACGCGCTTAGCGCGACATGGTCGGCTTAGCGTGATCATCTAGAAATCCAAATATTTAACAGCTACGATGAATAAGCTAAGCATAGCAGGGCGCTTAGCGCGTTCATCGTAATTTCCAGCAGAAACATAGGGGTCCTCACCCCTTTTTCAGGCATTGCCCCTAAGGGGCTCTAAAACCTAACCTAAATCCTTAAATAGCAAATTCTAAAGCTAGAACCCTAACCTAAACAGCAATGCAAGCTAACAAAGCAAGAAATCGTCTATCCTAAGGTTCAAAACATGAAAATGAAAATGAAAATGAAGCACTACTTACTTGGATTATGTTGGAATGTAAGAAGAACCAAGGAAGCAGGAATAACTTGAAGCAAAGGCAGCAAAATGCATAAAAGCATGAATGTGGGCACAAGCACAAGGGAGTAAAAGGTTTGAAGTGTAAAGGTAACTGCCTATGGTAGTTCTATTTTATTTTAGCATTTTTGTTTGGTGTGCTTAGTGCATAGCTGCGCTTAGCGTGCCAACATGATGTTTGAGATTAAAGCCCATGCGCTTAGTGTAACCTCACGCTAAGCCCAACTTGAAGTTTCAAATTCCAGAGAGGATCTGGGGCTTAACGCCGCAGGCTGTGCTTAGCGCTTGCTGCAACACAAAATTTTTCTGCAAAATGCACTTCGCCTGAGATGAAAGGCTTAGCGCGCAATCAAGCTTCAACTTACAAAGAGTAGTTCAGGCTTAGCGCAACATGCGCACTTCCAAGCATTTCCAAAAATATTAAGGGACTGATGCTTAGCGCATCCTGTTGCTAAGTCCAACTTATGAAAGTTCAATTCCAGAATGGATATAAGGCTTAGTTCAGGACAGCGCACTTAGCGCTGCTACAAAAGATTTTTCTAGAGAAGGAGTGGCGCTTAGCGCATCATCTCCGCTAAGCCCACTGCTTGAAGTTCACTTGGGCTTAGTGCAATGATGTGTGCTTAGTTGAACTATTCAGCCAACTAGCCAGGGGTCTAAGCACTTAGCGCGTGAAGACATGGCGCTTAACGCAAGGGTTGCGCTTAACGGATGGACAAATGAAATTTTTTTTGAGTCTTTTCTGTCCATCTCTTCACCTAGGCTTAAAAACCCCCTTGTTCACTACTAAACAAGCTGAAAAATTAATCACAATCACAAGCAACTATCCTAACTACATGCAAGAGATACAAAATGAAAAAGAGAAAAAGGAAAGAAAAGATGGGTTGCCTCCGAGTAAGCGCTCTTTTAACGCCATTAGCTTGATGCATCATCCTGTTATCCTGGGTCCAACAAGGTTCCAACTTCCAGAACTTTCTTCTATAGTCTCTTTTCCTCCATCACATTCTCCTTCAAACAAACATTTTGGTCACACAAAGCTTTCTCTTCATGAAACATATCGAAACTGATTTGCTAGTCTTCTATGGCCATTTGTAGTTTCCTCTTCCCCATGTCTACCACACAGCTTGTGGTGGATAGAAAAGGTCTTCCAAGAATTAAGGGAATGTCAGCATCTTCATCAATGTCCATCACTACAAAATCAGCTGGAAAGATCAAATGTTTGACCTTAACCAAAAGGTCTTCGATCACTCCATATGGTCTTGTGAATGAGCGACCAACCATTTGGAGGGTCATGCGTGTGGCAATTATCTCTATCTCTCCAAGTTGCCGGCACATGGAGAGAGGCATTAAATTGATACTAGCTCCCAAGTCTATGAGAGCTTTACCCACAACAACCTTGCCAATGGAACATGGTATAGTGACACTTCCAGGATCTTTGTGCTTTAGGGGAAGGATGCGTTGAATAACCACACTACAATTTCCTTCCATAACTATCATACACTGTGGATATACCGGTTCTTCTTTGTCAGCATGTCTTTTAAAAATTTGGCATAGAGGGGCATTTGTTGGAGAGCTTCTCCAAAAGGCAAAGTGATCTCCAGCTTCTTGAAGATGTCAAGAAATCTGGCTAAGTGTCTCTCTTTATCCTTCTTGGAAGGTACCAATGGATATGGTACTTCCTTGCCTTCAGTTGAAGTAATCTCTCTCTTTTCTCTCTTGAAACCTCACTCTTGCTCTTCTTTGTCTCCTCATCAACCTTCTTCTTTTTTTTTTTCATTTTTCTGATTTTTTTTTTGACTTCTTCTTTTTCTTTTTCTTTTTCTTGTTCTTCCTTCATCTTTATTCCTATTTCACTCTCTTTTATTGGTGTCTCTCTCTCTCCTGTTGGTCATCTTCATCTTCCACAACTTCCTCAAGTTTAACAAAATCAAAAACTGGTTCCAGTGCCGGCTCAATTGCCGACTGTTGTTTATATCCCTCCACCTTCTCTTCAGCTCTACCTTCATTAGCCTGAATTGCCATTCTGCTCCTTGCCATTACAGCTTTACATTCTTCCTTCGAATTCTTCTTAGTGTTAGCACTAAAGCTGCTTGACGGCCTATCCACCAATTGTTTTGCCAGCTGTCCCACTTGGACTTCCAGATTCTTAATGGCTGACTCTGTGCTCTTATGGTTTGACATAGATACCTGCATAAATTGAGCCAGAGTTTCTTCCAGCTTCGTTGTTCGATCATAGAGACTAGGCCCTTGTTGTTGTGGCCTGTTAGATGGACCACCCTGGTCTTTGTTGAACTGGTTTCCAGGGTGATTCCTCCACTCTCCCTATTGTGAATTATGTGGATGACCATGTTGAAACCCAGAATATCCACCTGCATTGAAATTTTGTCTTGGCTGGTTCCTCATATAATTGACTTCATGAGTTGGTTCTTCATTGGGGATACAACAGCCAGAATTGTGAGCTCCACCATAGATGGCAAACCCTGCATCCTGCAAAATAGTAGATGGTAAAGATTACGCAGAATGTATTTGAGTTGGCAACTTACTTAGTGTTTCGGTCAATGCTTCCAATTGCTTGGACAACAACTTGTTATGTGCCAACAACGCATCTTGCGATGTAAGTTGTAGAAGACTTTTCTTTGTTGGTATGTGGGCTCTATCTCTGAGAATAGCAATGTCACTTGCAGCCATATTTTCAATAAGATCCATGGCTTCTTCAGGGGTCTTCAACTTTATTTTTCCCCCAGCAGAAGCATCTAATAGATGCTTGGACTGTGGCCTTAACCCATCAATAAAAATGTTGAGCTGAATCGATTTTGAGAATCCGTGAGTGGGTATCTTTCTCAATAGACCATGGAATCTTTCTAAGGCCTCACTCAGGGATTCATCTGGAAATTGGTGAAAAAAGAGATGGTTGCTTTTCCTTCTGCAGTCTTAGACTCTGAGAAATACTTCTACAGAAATTTCTCAGCCACTTCATCCCAAGTCTTAAGACTGTTGCCTTTGAACGAGTGAAGCCACCTCTTAGCTTCTCCAAACAATGAGAATGAAAACAAGCTCAATCGAATTGCATCTTCAGGCACACCAGCCAATCGAATAGTATTGCATATTTCAATGTAAGTAGCTAGGTGTGCGTATGGGTCTTCATTTGGTAGACCATGAAACAGATTATTTTGAATCAGTTGTATCAAAGAAGAAGGATATGTGATTGTTTGTGCCTGAACCTTTGGCCGCGCTATACTGGAAAAGAATTGCGGTACATCCCTTGTGTTCAGGAATCCTTACAACTTAAGAGACCCTCAGTCCCTTAATCAATATCTTTGAATAAGAAGAAGAAGAAGAAGAAGAATTCTCTCTTTAAGAGAAGAATATTACAATTGAAGTCCATGAACTCTTAATAGATTTGCAAATGTTTGCCCAAGAGTTGTTGAGAGAGCATTTGGCAATGAAGTTCTCTTGGAAAATCTCTCTCTTACTTTTTGAAATCAGACACACATATATATAGGCCCTTCGTGCCTTTTCAAAATGGTTTGAAGAGATGTTTCTTTTCAAAAAGCCTTTTCTGAATTTTTTTCAACGGTAATCGATTACAGGTTTCTGGTAATCGATTACACAATTATATTTTAAAGGGTCATGACTTTTGAGTTTGAATTTCAAGAGTTCCGTTGCTGGTAATCGATTACAAACATCTGGTAATCGATTACAGGTTCAAAATTCAAATTCAAAACCCTTTTTAACAACTATTTTTTAAACTTGTCTTCTGGTAATCGATTACCAGAGCCTTGCATGTCTTGGAAACACTTTGTTTTGAGGCAAGGCTTGATCTTAAAGAAATCTTGAAGCAAGGCTTTGTTTTTTGAAGCAATCTTGTATTAATCTTGAAGCAATGCTTATCCTTTGAAGCAGCCTTGTTTTATTCTTCTTTGGCATCATCAAAATCATGTATACATACATTCACATTCTCCCCCTTTTTGATGATGACAATCATTATCAAGTGATTTCTTTTCGACATCATGAAAACATGCATGATTTACATTCTCCCCCTTTTTGATGATGACAACCACTTGTAGGTTAGGAGCAACAAAAAATATCTATTTGTATATAGTTTACTCACTATTGGTTTTGCAATGATTGCTTATATAAGACAGTTGAAGATTTCATAGATTTCATATATAAAAGGTTGTCTCATAAAGAATAGATAATTTCCCTTACTCTCTTATCTTTTATATATCTCTCCCCCTTTTGATGATGACAATAATCTGAAATCAAGATAAACGATATGCAATTGATAATGCATGCTCACAACCCTTACTCCCCCTAAATGTATGCCTAAGTTCATGATAAACTCTACCCTTAAGTTCTCTCCCCCTTTGGAAACATCAAAAAGCCAAAAATGGTCGGAGAAAAGAACTAAATTAGGAGCTTAACACATCTAGACAAAGATAACCATAGTATAATCCAACTGATTTAATCCACAACATAATTCAAGCAAGTCTAATCAAACCAAGACAAAAGCAAAAAAAAGGCTAAAAGATCCAAGCACAAAGCAACCATATCCAAGACAAGCAAGAACACAATAAAAAGTAACCAAAGTACTAAGGATTAAAAGCCAAAATACAAGGCTAAGAAATAACCATAAAACTAAGGAAATAAAGCATAATCAAGATAAGAGTCAGCCAGGGGATCGAAGCAACGCCTAATGAAGCTCATATCATCTCTGAGACTAGTGATCCTCGTGCATCCATTGCATCAAGGTGAGTATCCATCGCATTAAATAGGCTCTGAAATCACGACATCGCGCTTAGCACCACCCTCGCGCTTAGCACGAGTAAGTGGATTTGGGCTTGGCGCCAGTCATGTGCTGAGCCTGGCAAGAGACAAACGTCTCGCTTAGCGAGCTGATCTCAGCTTAGCGCGACTGCTCCTTTAGCACTTCAAGATTTTAGCCTCTTTTGACCTGAAATTAGGCATGGCAACGAGGCTCGAACTCGTGGGGCCCACCCCGGACCCTTCCCAATTTTGACAGGGAAAACCCAAGTTGATCGGGGTCGGGGTCGGGGTTGGGTTTTCCCCGATAGGGAAAGTCAGGTTCGGGGTTGGGGATGAGATTATTAATACCCGCCCCGAACCCGCCCCCAAACCCGCCCCGCTAATAATTAATTTAAAAAAATATCATTACATATATATAACACATTAAAACATGAAACTATTAGATTGAATTTTATGCTAGTGTTGCATTGGATTTTATGTTGTTATGTATAATCTAAAAATATGTTATGGTTGTTATTTAAAATTATATTTTTCATTTTATGAAAAATTATATTTTTTAATAAAATTTTATAAATATGTCGGGGGCGGGGCGGGGTGGGGAAAACCCGACCCCGTCGGGGACAGGGATAAATATACACCCCCGTTGGGTTTCAGGGGCGGGGGCGAGGAGGGAAATGGGGAGTCGGGGACAGGGATAAATATATCCCCCCGTTGATCTTTATGAAATATACACCCCCGTTGCCATGCCTACCTGAAATTATGCATATTTTATCATTAAATCACATGGGAGATACTCTAAAGAAAAGTATTCAAACAAAACAAGATTTATATACAAATTCCTATAAAATAGCTATAAATTGGGGAACTATACAAGTTTTTTTAAAAAAAATTCTATACAGAAGTTAGTCGTATAAGATGACTAACAGCAGCATAATGCGAGTTGTGTTTAATACAAGAATTTTATGAGAGGGATGAAGGGCCAAACATTTCTTACACCTAAGGTTGTTCAAGGAAAGCAAGAGTTGGGTGTGAGAACTTATGATGCAGAATGTGCAAGGGGAGAGCTAGCAAAAGAAATTATTATGCATGAGTATCCACTATCAATTGTGGATCACCTTGGCTTTAGGAGATACTTTTGATGTAACTCCATGTGGAGCTTGTAGGCCTTGGATCTTCTTTATCAATGGAGTCCTTTGCTTCTTGAAGTTTAATGGCAGCGGAATGAAGAAGGAAGAAAGATGATTGGAGACGCCACTTCATGGAGAAGATGAGTCAAGAAGAAGCTCACCACCATAGAAAGCCATGGATAAGAGCTTGAAGGTAGGAAAAGATGAGTGGAGAGAGAGGGAGAGAAGGAGCATGAAATTTTGTGCCTCAAAAGAGGTATGAACTTTGAAGTGTAATTCTCAAATGATCGAAGTTGAAAAAATGCACACACATGACCTCTATTTATAGCCTAAGTGTCACACAAAATTGGAGGGAAATTATTTTTTGGCCCTAGGGTTCTCATGAGCCTTAGGATAGATTTTGGGCCCATGGGCTAAGTATGAGCCCGCTTATTTTTGTACATATTAGATTAAGGTTTCATTATTTTTTGGCCTTGTATAAAGGGCTCCACAATGAAGGTAACATACCCTAGAAATGTAGGATTTTTCAGCCCTTGTATTTTAGGGCACCTAGACTAGTTTTTGTATTAGGGGTAGTTTTGTAATTTCATATGAATTAAGTGAATATTTGATGTGTGTGGTTGGAAATAAATTTAATTGAATTGGGAGAAGCCCAATCCAATTAAATTTTAGAGGGGGAGGTGAACATTTGCTTACTACACCCCATTGCCACATCGTATAGTCACTCTTTGTGCATGTCCTTCATGCTTTACATGCCTCAAGACACCTAAGCACACTTAGTGGAGAATCTTGGACTTGATCTTGGATTAGTGGGCTGAACCATAGCTAAAATTCACTAATCATAATTAGTGAAATTTTGGCTCCATAAATTCAATTTCAAATTCAAGTGAAATTTTAATAGAAATTCAAATTTCCCTCCAATTTTGTATGACACTTAGGCTATAAATAGAGGCCATGTGTGTGCATTTTTTCAACTTTGATCATTTGAGAATTACACTTCAAAGTTCTGACCTCTTTTGAGACACAAATTTCGTGCTCCCTCTCCTTCTCCTTCTATTCTTCTTCTCCTACCTCTAAGCTCTTATCCATGGCTTCTTCTTGACTCATCTTCTCCTTGAAGTGGCGTCTCCAATCATCTTTCTTCCTTCTTCATTCTGCTGCCATTAATCTTCAAGAAGCAAAGGACTCCATTGATGAAGAAGATCCAAGGCCTACCAGCTCCAATGGAGCTACATCATGTGGTATCATAGCATCTTCATCTAGGTGATGTTCTTTTGCTTCCTCTATCTTTTTGTTCGAACATTTCACTTTAAATCCTTGTTATTCATCTTATTCTCCATGTATATCCTCCATTGTCTTGTGGTTTGGTGCTGTTTAGAGTAGATTCAAAAAATAAACCGATTAAATCTTAGATCTACACTTGTTCTTGCATTTCTATGGTTCAAATTTTTTAGATCTACTCTTGAATCATGTTTTTGTGTTGATTTTAGGTTCTATCATTTTTCAGTCATAATCTTCTTGTGCTAAACCTTTAGATCTAAATTTTCTTCCAAAATATTTATTAGAAAAAAAACACAAAAATCTAAGTGTAAATCACTTAATCCATGTTGTCTTAGAGTCATGTTTAGTCACAGTAATTGCCACATTATGTTCTATGTTTGTGTTGAATTTTTATTTTGTTGATTGAATTCTAGATACATTTGTTCATGTATTCTTGTCATTCTTAGCCTATCTTTTGAATTTTGAGTCTAATTCATGCATGTTATTTAGTTCATAACATGTTCTAAATCAATTCCTAGAAGTAATCTTGTTGTTGAACTTTTTTTTTGTTTTCTAACTTTCCTACATGATGCCTATGATGAAGTTGAGTTGTGGTGCTGAGTTGTGGCTGGATTTGTGAATCAAAGTAAGTCTTAAGCTCTCCTGAATTTTTTTATTCAAGATAATTGAGCATAAGAAAACACAAATTGTAACTATCCAAGCCTTAAGCAACATAAACACTACTCTTGATTTCTAGGTTGAAATCGCTGGTACTGGCAGCTTGAACATACGAACTTGTATAAATTATTGGGAATTGGTCACTATGAAGTTTGAGCTGAATTTTTTACTGAATTTTCTAGACATCTTTACTAAAATTATAAAAAAAGAACCAAGTGATTAGGATAAAATTAAAAAATAATAAAAATCACACAAGTTGGATGAAAAATCAGTGTCTAGGAAAAAAAAGTGAAAGGGAAGTGTGCTTGTTGTTTTGGCTCGAAATTTGTTCTATAATTGGTGCCTATTTTATACCAATCTAAGTTCTGAAATTTCAATTGAAAATTATTGTGAAAACAAGTACCAAAACTAGAGGTTTCTTGAGTCATTTTTTTAGTTTTTCTACTCTACTCTAGAGCCATTCTAGGTTTCTCTTTGAGTCCTAGCTTGCTTTTGTGTGCTTTTCATTGCTTTAATTGTTGAATAATCCTTGAAAATTTTTCTTGTTAAAACTTTATTGGTTTAGCTTTCATTTCATTTTTTTGGTCTTTGGTTATTGCTTGTCTCTTTGTTTCCTTGTTTGTGAGTTGCCGTATAGGGAATTGGAAAGGAGGATTGGTGCCATCCCTTGAAGAATTTGAGTCAAGAAGCAAAGGGCCAGCCACCTTAAGAGCTATTGGACTAAGAAACTGATGGAAGCTTGCTTGTGGAGCTTCTATGGAGGCGGGATCTTTGAGATTCAATGAGGTCATTCAATGGTGATTTTCCACCATGGAGATGCAGCGGAAGACAATGGAGAAGAGGTGAGAGGAGGCGCCATCCACTAGGGAATAAGCCATGGAAGAAGGAGATTCACCACCAAGATGAGCCTTGGATAAGAAACTTGGAGAGGATGCTTCAATGGAGGAAAAGAAAGAGGGAGAGAAAGAGAGAGGGGGAACACGAAATTGAAGGAAGAAAAAGGGAGAGAAGTTGAACTTTGAGTTGTGTCTCATAAGACTCTCATTCATCAAAGTTACAACAAGTGTTACACATGCTTCTATTTATAGACTAGGTAGCTTCCTTGAGAAGCTTTCTTGGGAAAACTTCCTTGAGAAGCTTCTTTGAGAAAACTTCCTTGAGAAGCTAGAGCTTAGCTACACACACCCCTCTAATAACTAAGCTCACCTTCTTGAGAAGCTTTCTTGAGAAGATTCCTAAAGAAGCTACAACTCAGCTACACACACCCCCTATAATAGCTAAGCTCACCCCCATGCCAAAATACATGAAAATAAAAAAAAGTTCCTACGACAAAGACTACTCAAAACGCCCTGAAATACAAGGCTAAAACCCTATACTACTAGAATGGCCAAAATACAAGGCCCAAAAGAAGAAAAAAACCTATTCTAATATTTACAAAGAAGAGAAGACCCAACCTTGGTCCATGGGCTCAGAAATCTATCCTGGGGTTCATGAGAACCCCAAGGCCTTCTTTAGCAGCTCTAGCCCAATCCTCTTGGAGTCTTCTATCCAATACCCTTGGGGGGGTAGGATTGCATTAGAAGCACTCCAAATTGAGTGAATCACCAAAGAGAGAACAACCACCAAAATTGAGGACCTTTTTGTAATTTTTTTAATTGAGGCCTCTAGAATGTCGTCCTCCTGGTCATGTTGAGGCTCCTGGGCTGTAGAGGCCTCACCCCCTCCCAAAGGAGAAGGCTGGACTCCTGGCCAGGCCATGTTTTGAAGAAACTCCTCGACGCTCATAACTGGCCGCTGCTGGACCACATCCTGCAAACTCTGCATGATCTGGAGCTGGCGCTGATGCAGGCTCTAAGCTCTGAGCGGAGGGACCTGGAAGAACTGGAGCTGTTGGTGGTGGAGGGAGAGGAGAGGTAGAAGGAGCTAATGTAGAAGGAGCTGAGGTAGGGGGAGCTAAAGTAGATGGTGCCTTAGATCCTCTAGCCCTAGATTCTAGCAATTCTTTTTAATATAAGCCAAATTAATTGATGGGCTCAGGGATTCAAAGGTCAGAGAATCAGATGTGACTCCTCGGGCCTTGCATAAAGCAGTAATAAGGGCTGGAAAACCTAGCCTCGAGGAGTCATGTTGTGCGATGAGAGAAATCTGACCTGAGATGAGGGATCCCAAGTTCATATTCATCTGCATTACAAGCCCATAGATTAACTTAGCCCTATCCAAAGTAATATCTAAAGTATGAGATGTCGAGGCTAAGTTAGAAAAAGATAGAACACTCCAGGTCTGGGCCAGAGTAGTAAGATTCTTCCTCAAAATCTTCAGAAGTAGCCAATCTGCATTCAGCTCAAATCCGCTCCTAGGGATACATAGATAGGCTGCAAGCGCTTGAGGATCTGGCCTCCACCTGCAGAACCTAGAGTAAGAGGGCAAGCTCTCCCCTTCCTCGATGACCACTGATGTCTTCAAAAAGGTGTTGAGGGCATCATCATCAAATTTAATTAGGTGCCCTCGCACCCTCACCTACTTTGGTGATTTATCTTCAAGGTCATAAAGGTTGGCATATAATTCCTTCACTAATGCTATGTCAATGCTCCCTTTAGAGAAGTTAGTGAGCTCCTTATGCCAATTCCTCCTCTCAATTTCTCTCATAAATTCATCAAATTCTGTAATGTACAACTTCATATTCCTTTCCGGAAGGATCTTCCGGCTAAGGACATTGTCTACGTAGCGGTCCCAGGCATCTTGGGATACAAATGTTGATCTATCATACCTAGCCTGGGACACTGAAGCTGGTGCTTTTCACTTACGGGAAGCCATCTACAAAACAAAAGAATGATAAGACAAGATTAGACAAGATTTATTCAAAGTGAAAAGCAGAAAATAAAATTGAAATTAAGGCTGGGTGCTTAGCTCGACGGTTGCGCTTAGCACGCCTTATGAAATTTTACTCATGAGCTAAGTGCGATAGCCACGCGCTTAGCGGGTGACTTTTTTTCTGCAAAAACGCTAAGCCCAATTCCATAATTTATAAAGACAGAGAGGGATTAGCGCTTAGCACTGGAAGGCATGCTTAGCGTTACTACTCTACTAGACAGCACAGGCTTAGCGAGTAGACTCGCTAAGCCCAATTCCAAGAAATATAAAAAAAGAGAGGTAATTGCGCTTGGCGTGACAGGCACGCTTAGCGCACAGGAAAACACAAAAATTCTAAGTGTCTGATACACAACACTCGCTTAGTGCACAGTTGTGCTTAGCAAGTTCAGCAGATAATATGAGCTCGCTTAGCGTAGCGAGGCGCTTAGCGCGCTCATCGCGATTTCCAGAAAAAACAGGGGCTTTCTCAGCCCTTCACTTAGGCCCCTATTAGGCCATCTAACCCTAATCAAAACAAGCACATTGCAACCAGGATAAAACCCTAACTCCACTCTAACTAACAACTAACCTAACAGAACTAAGTACTAACAGAAATTCAACCTAACGCTAACTATGTTGACTAACTTAGAGTTTAAAACTAAAAATGAAAATGAATACAAGGTCAAAAAGCTTACTTGGATTTTTGAAAGTAGTTGCAAAAAGGAAGCAGATGTAGGCACTATAGGAATGTGAGCAAAATGCAGATGAATGCAAAGAGTGAGAAAGATGCTTTGTAAGAATGAAATGGTAACTGCCTATGACAATTGTGCCTTATTATTTTTAGCAGTTTCGTATGGCTCGCTTAGCGCACAACCGCGCTTAGCAAGTCCATATGACGTTTGCGTTTTAAAGGCCATACGCTTAGCGCGTCTGCTCGCTAGGCCTAATTCAAAATAAAAAAATACAGAGAAGTTTTTGGGCTTAGTGCGAAGATATGCGCTTAGCGCATTCTGCAGCTCTGATTGGTCCTGCAACTCTCGCTTAGCGGGCCGAGGCGCGCTTAGCGAATATAATGCTCCTTAATTGCAGTGATGGCCGCGCTTAGCACGAATAGGCTCACTCAGCGCAATTTGAAAGAATTAAATTCCAAAGAGGTTTTTGCGCTTAGCGAGTTTGTGCGCTTAGCCCAATTCCAAAAATTAAATTCTAGAGAAGCTATTGGGCTTAGTGCATCAGATGCACTTAGCAAGAACGCTCAGCTAATGATCAGGGATCAATGCGCTTAGCGCAAGCAAGAGCTAGCTTAGTGCGTGAAGACAATGGCGCTTAGCGCGAGTGGTGCGCTTAGCGAGTGGACAATAAAAAAAAATTAAGTTATTTTTCTATCCACAACTTCACAAAAGCTTTTTAACCCCTTTTTCAGTACTAAACATGCTGAATTCATACAATCACAAGCACTTAACTAAATGCAAGAAAAACAAAATTTAAAAAGGGTTGAGTTGCCTCCTAGTAAGCGCTCATTTAACGTCATTAGCTTGACACATAGTTCTTTGTTATCCTGGATCAATCTTGGTTCTCTCCTTCAGAATCTTCTCATCAAACTCCTTCACCTGTAAACAAACATTCTGGTCTAGCAATTTTTTTTTCTTCATTAAATAGATCAAAGCTGATCTGTTGGTCTTCAATACCCATTTCTTACTTTTTCTTCCCCATGTCCACTACACAGCTTGCAGTAGACATAAATGGTTGTCCCAAAATTAAGCGAATATTTGCATCTTCCTCAATGTCCATTACAATGAAGTCAGCAGGAAAGATAAGATGTTTTACCCGAACCAAAACATCCTCAATCACTCCATAAGGTCTGGTGATGGAGCGATCTGCTAACTGTAAAGTCATCCTAGTAGGCATTATCTCCAACTCTCCAAGTCTCCGGCACATGGAAAGTCGCATCAAATTAATACTGGCTCCCAAATCAATAAGAGTTTTGCCAACAAAAACTTCACCTATAGAACAAGGTATAGTGACACTATCAGGATCTTTATGTTTTGGTGGAAGGATACGTTGAATTACGGCACTGCAGTTTCCCTCCACAACTATGGTGTCACTATGGATGTGCTTGTTCTTCCTAGTTAGCATGTCTTTAAGAAATTTAGCATAGAGCGACATCTGCTATAGAGCTTCTCCAAAGGGCATGTAGTTTCTAGCTTCTTGAAAATATCCATAAATCTAGCTAGATGTCTTTCTTTTTCTTTCCTAGAAGGTACCAAAGGATATGGTACTTCTCTCCCTTCAGCTGAAGATGCTTCTTTCTTTTTCTCTTTAGCACAGTCACTCTTGCTTTTTCTCTTCTCGTCTTTTCTCTCTTTTTCTTTTTCATTTTTCTCATTTTTTTTCATTTTCTTTTTCTGTCTTTCTTTTTCTTTTTCCTTCTTTTCCTTCTCACTTATTTATTTTTCACTCACAATTATTGGTATCTCCTTCTACTGATCATCTTTTACTTCCACTTCTTCCTTAGTCTCACTCAAAGGTTCCAACACTGGGTCAATTTTTGGTTTAGTCACCAGCTGTTGTTTTTCTTCACCTATCCTCTTCTCACCTTTATTCATGTTCACCATTTTGCTTCTAGTCATAACAGCCTTGCACTCCTCCTTAGGATTCCTCTCTATGTTGGCTCCAAAGCTGCTTAACAGTCGGTCTGCCAATTGTTTTGCCAACTGTCCCACCTGGACTTTCTAGATTCTTGATGGCTGACTCTATGCTATTTTGATTGGACATGGATACTTGCATGAATTGAGCAAGAGTCTATTCCAGCTTTGTTGTTCTATCATAAAGACTAGGCCCTTGTTGCTGTGACCTGGTAGATGGTCCACCCTGGTCTTTATTGAACTGATTGCCAGGGTGAGTTCTCCACTATCCCTGGTGCTGATTATATTGTTGGCCATGTTGAAATCCAGAATACCCACCTACATTTAAGTTTGGTCTTGGCTGGTTCCCCATATTGTTCACTTCATGTGCTGTATCTTCTGTGGGAATGCAACAACCATAATTATGTGCTCCACCACATATAACACAACCTGCAACCAGCAAAACAAAATAGGTTGAAGGTTATCCAGAATGTAATTGGGTTGGCAACTTACTCAATGTTTCTGTTAATGCTTCAAGTTGCTTGGATAACAACCTGTTCTGTGCCAACAATGTGTCCTGTGATGTGAGCTCCAGCAGGCTTCTTTTGGTTGGGATGTGTGCTCTATCACGTAAAATTGCATGGTCACTAGCAGCCATATTTTTAATCAATTCCATGGCTTCTTCAGGGGTTTTCAATTTTATTTCTCCCCCTGCAGAAGCATCTAAAAGCTGCTTGGATTGTGGCCTTAACCCTTCAATGAAAATATTGAGCTGGATTGGTTCTAAAAATCCATGAGTGGGCGTCTTTCTTAGTAACCCACAAAATCTTTCCAAAGCCTCACTCAAGGACTCGTCTGGAAATTGATGAAAGGATGAGATGGCAACTTTTCCTTCAGCTATCTTAGACTCTGGAAGTATTTCTTCAAGAATTTTTCAACCACTTCATCCCAAGTCTTAAGACTATTACCTTTAAATGAATGGAGCCATCTTTTCGCCTCTCCAGACAAAGAAAATGAAAACAAGCTCAATGTAACAACATCCTCAAGCACACCAGCTATTCTGACAGTATTACTTATCTCAATATAGGTAGCTAGATGTGCATACGGGTCTTCATTGGGTAGACCATGAAACAAATTGTTTTGAATCAACTGAATTAATGGATGTGGATAGGTTATATTCTGAGCTTGTACCTCTGGCCGCGCAATGCTTGTGAAGAATTATGGCACAGAAGTACTTGAATAATCTTCCAGGGTCACTCGCCATGGCTCATCAGCCATGATATTGGCTTCAATTAATACTGTGTGAGATTCCTCTTGTTTTGGAAAACTAGAAGATGCCTCGGATGATATAGGTTCTTCCTGAATTATTGTTGCCTCAATGTCATGCAAAAGCTTTCTATTTCTTTCTACGTTCCTTTTCCCACAAGTTGCATTAATTTCCAAGTCTATGGGAATCAAAACACCTGCAAAAGACCTTCTTTGCATGCAAAACAAGCAAAACAATTGTTAACCAATTCCAAAGAACAATGAATTATGCAATAAATAAATCTTCACAAAATAAACAATGGAAAAAAATATATAACAAATAAATGCCTGCAATTTGAACTAAAGTTTTCTAAATAAAAAGAAGATTCCCCGGCAATGGCGCCAAAATACTTGTTTCCACCCCTAGGAATACTACTTGTTTGTGTGGGTGCGAAATCTACCAGCAAGTGCACCGGATCATCAAGTAAATAATTAAAACGGAATGATCCGAGTATCAAACTCAGGGAACCTATTTTACTTGGAAAAGTGTCATTCAAAATACAGCTGTTTGTAAAAAGAATTAAGTATCATGAATTGAAAACAAAGGTATATTCTATTGTAATCAAAGAAATATTAAACGTGAAAAATTGAGTGTGAAAACAGATAAGTAAAAGTGTTGGTTCCTTCCACTGAGATACTTGATGCAATTAGGATTTTTCTCTATTTGAAATTATTCCTGTGTTCTATGCCGAGGACAAAAATACCAACACCGATGTCTCGTGAGTTTAAACTAATTTAAACTAAACTTCGTTCATAGATGTCTCTTGTTGAACTTAGCCTAATTTAAACAGCATTATAAGCACAACATAATAAAAACTAGAGCCCTGCACACTATATCTAGCACTATAGTTATCTAGCCCTGCTCTATCAAGTTCCAAGGAAATAGTACATTTGTCAATGCTAAAGTTCCTAACAGCACACACCAATCGGTGATCAAACCACAAGCATGCATACAATAAGCTTAGATAGAAACATTGAACACATGAAAACAACCTCAAATAGATAATAAAAATATTTACATCAAGTTCTCAGTAAAAATTCCCAACAAAGGATTTTAGCCCTCCCTTACAAGGGAGCAACTTTCACAAAAAGGAGAAGGGTTTCAGAGAAAATACCAGATTACAAAGCAATGGGGATGTCTCCTCCACCTCTAAGAACCTAGAAAATAACTCTAAAACCTAGAATCTACCTAAAAGTTAGGACATTTGCTTCCTTGCTCAGCTTTTCCTTTGTTCTCTGCACACAATTCACAGTCAATTCAGACCTCTTTCACGTCATCACACTCTTTTTTTTTCCTATGCAAATCAGGCTTAAAAAGGCTTTCTAACCTCGAAGGCGCGCTTAGTGCCACTCTCATGCTTAGTGCGAGTAAGTGATATTTGGCTTAGCGCCAATCTTGCGCTTAGCGCAGAAGAGACAATCGCCTCGCTTAGCGAGCTGCATACGCGCTAAGCGCGTGCTGGCGTGGAAGAATTCTCTTCAGGCTTATCCTCATGCGCTAAGGCACTACTATCTCGCTTAGCGGTTTGGTCTCGCTAAGCGCATGGTTCAGGCTTAACGAGACAACACTTTTTGAACCTTCATAATTTTCTCCTTTTTACCAGAAATTGAAGTGAAATTTACATTAAATTCAATAGGAAGGCTTCTACTGAGCACAAATCAAAACTAAACTAGAAATATTTACAATCCTACCAAAAAATAACCATAAATTAGGAGATTCATTTACATTTTGGAAACTTTTCTATACAAAAATTAGTCGTAAAAGATGACTAACACTTTCCCAAGAGCTCTGAGACAAGTTAAAAATATCTAGTAGTAGCAGTTGACTATTTCACAAAGTGGGTCGAGGTCGAAACACTTGCCACAATAATTTCTAAAAGTATTGAAAACTTTGTGTTCAGACAAATAATTTGCAAGTTCGGGAATCCCGATGTCATAGTAACTAACTATGACACTCAATTCGTTGATAGACAATTCCACAATTGTTATCAAGGCTGAACATTAAGCAAAGGTTCACCTCTATAGAGCATCCTCAAACAAACGGACAAGCTGAGGTAGAAAATTGGATTATTCTATGTGGATTAAGGAAAAGAGTAAAAGAAACTAAAGGAAGCTGGATAGAGCAACTGCCACATGTCTTATGGCCATACTGGACCATATAAGAGAAACACCATTCAAGATGCTATACAAGACTAAAATGGCCATTCTTGTGGAAGTAGGAGAACTAACCTTTAGAATTGAAAATTTGTATCTGAACCACAATGAAGGAAATCTCATAGTCGAGCTTAACCTCATTGAAGAAAACAGAAAGGTGGTTGCCATAAGAGATATGGCACTGAAAAGAAAAATAGTGGCCAGGTACAACAAAAAGGTCATCCCACACACCTTTGAAGAAGAAGATTTAGTCTTACACAAAGCCATCGTCGACGGAAAAAATAATCACCACGAAAAACTCACAGAAAATTGGAAAGGACCTTACAGGGTGTCACAACCTACCCTTCGGCGGGAGGGCGACGCGAGACTCGCGGGATGCGTGTTCCACGAAAGGAATACGCGCGGAGTCGCCACCAACGTTTATTTGAGGAAAACGTCGGAAAAACCGGAAAAGACGCGATCTACGAACTTTTAAGTGAAAAGGTTCGGGAGTTGTATTTACGCACGGGGAAGGTATTAGCACCCCACACGTCCGTCCCAAGGGACGGCAGCCTTTAATCGAATGTGCAAACATGACTTTGATTTTTATGTTCCCTTTTTATGTCTTTATATCCTTTATACCCTTTATTATTTTTTTTCTCTTTTGTGGTCGACAAGGGTGTTTCCCTTTGCTCCTACGTATTCCTCAATTTGTGATGAGGAAATCAGACCTACGTAGTTCTTTCTTATCAAGCGATTCTTTTTTTACTCAAGAGGTGATCATTTTAAGGCGTTGGACCTTAAAAATGATCCATTTTACTTAGTGAGAAATTGAAAGGACAAACTTCAAAAACCTATTTTTGTGGACGAGCTTGACTAGGCGAGTTGATTTTAGCCTTAGCTTCACTTTAGTTATTAGTCAATTCGGTTAAGAATGAGAAATCCCAAAGACAAAACGTCCGATTGATTTTCCGCTTTATTTTACTAAAAGATGTTTTTTGATTATTATATTATTATTTACCTCTTTTTGATTTCCAACGTGGTTACGGCACGACCGAACGGTCGGAATTCATTTTAACCGAAGTTAACGGATAATACAATTCAAATGATCGGTGGAAATTTGTTTTATTTTTAGGTTAAGCGAGAAATGACTTAAGTAAAATGGCTTAAGCACGTCAAGAGGGGGTATAAAAAGTAAATGAAATGGGAATAAAAATACACGAAACACAATGTGGACCACCATGGGTACATAGAATGAATCGAAGAGCTTGGTTCGAGGTACTTACCCGTTGAAGATCGAAGAACGATGAAGAACGAATGAAGAACATCGAAGAACGGTCAAAAACTTTCACGAAATTCCTTACGGAAAACGTTTCGGAAGCGCCTCGGCTTAGATTTTCTTCACGGAAACAATTTTTCCAAGCAAATTCGAAAGAGAGAGAAGTGCCTAAGGGGCTGAACCCTTTTCTTCTTCACTTCCTCCCCTATTTATAGCAAAATAGGGGAGGTGGTTGCCGCCCAGCTCGCCTAGGCGAGCCAGGTTGCTTCCTCCAGAAGCAACAGCCTTCTGGAGGAATATTCTGGAGGGCCCAAGTGGGCCTGGGTGCTATTTGCACCCCTATTTTTACTAAGTACACCCCCTCTGCTTTTTTTTGGTGATTCTTTTTTCGTAAAGTTACGGAAACTTACGAATTTCGTAACGATACTTGTTTTCTTTCCGTAATGTTACGGAACCTTGCGGATTACATAATCATCACCTTTTTGACTTACGGAATGTTACAGAACCTCACTTAATTATGCAACGATGCTTCCATTTGATTTCCGGTGTGTCACGGAAACTTACGGATTGCGCATCAATATTTTATGGTTTTCCGGCATGTCCTGGAATTTCACAAATAGCCTAATGATGGGTGCCAAGCACCTCACAAGGACCAAAGAAAAGTCGCATGTCATCAAGCAAAGGTCCCCGGACGAAATTAGGGTATGACAGTTGCCCCTCTTTACTTGTCTTTTATTGGAGATAAAATGAAAGTAAAGATAAGACACTAATTTCGTTCCTCTCGATTTGACGAGAGTTGCAGGTGACCATAAAATCTCCACATGCAAATGGCTTGTTGTTCCCGGAATTTCAAAAATTGCCTAATGATGGGTGCCAAGCACCTCACAAGGACCAAAGAAAGGGCGCATGTCATCAAGCAAAGGTCCCCGGACGAAATTAGGGTATGACACTAATTTCGTTCCTCTCGGTTGACGAGAGTCGCGGGTGACCATAAAATTTCCGCCTGCAAATGACTTGTTGTTCCCGGAGGAACAAAAGGTGCAGAAGACTATGTCAGTCTCTACATGCTATCAAGCGTTCTGTCTTACAGATAGCAAAAGAATGTTTATACGGATAACCACTCGGGTATTTCCGCCCGTCAGCGTGACTCAAAAGTCAATATGACAGATCTTGTGAGTGCGGAAGATGATGTAAATCTCCGCGTGTCAACGGGCTTGTCGACCGCGATTGACGAAGGGTGCAGAATGACCACATTGGCCTCTGCTTGTCATCGGGCCTGTCGCCTCTGGATGAGAAAAGGGTGCGGATAACCGTAAGGTGTCTCCGCGTGTCATCGGGCCCGCCGCCTCTGGATGACAAAAGGGTGCGGATAACCGTAAGGTGTCTCCGCGTGTCATCGGGCCCGCCGCCTCTGGATGACAAAGGGTGCAGAATGACCTAATTTTGTCTCTGTGCGCCATCGGACACGGCTGTGTCTGAATGGCAAAGGGGTGCGGAATGACCAAATTTTGTCTCCGCATGTCATCGGGCCCGCCGCCTCTGGATGACAAAGGGTGCAGAATGACCAATTTTTGTCTCTGCGTGCCATTGGACACGACTGTGTCTGAATGGCAAAGGGGTGCGGAATGACCAAATTTTGTCTTCGCATGTCATCGGGCCCGCCGCCTCTGGATGACAAAGGATGCAGAATGACTAATTTTTGTCTCTGTGCGCCATCGGACACGACTGTGTCTGAATGGCAAAGGGGTGCGGAATGACCAAAGTTTGTCTCCGCGTGTCATCGGGCCCGCCGCCTCTGGATGACAAAGGGTGCAGAATGACCAATTTTTGTCTCTGCGCACCATCGGACACGACTGTGTCTGAATGGCAAAGGGGTGCGGAATGACCAAATTTTGTCTCCGCATGTCACATGACCTCAGGGTCAATATGACAGATCTTGTGGGGCGGCCGACAAAAGCAAGGCTCTTGCTCCTACGTATCCTCCAATGAGGAACTCAGACCTACGTAGTTCTAGATAACTTGTGAGACTTGAAAAAGTCTCCACCGGAAGATGCTGACATCTCCGGAAAGGGCGCAGATGACCACATTGGCCTCTGCTCATCAATCACACTTGGGGTCACTGAATGACGAGGTGCGGATAACCGTAAGGTGTCTCCGCGGGTTACCAGATCTTGGGTCATGGTAACAAAAAGCGGTGTGGTCGACAAAAGCAAGGCTTTTGCTCCTACGTATCCTCCAATGAGGAACTCAGACCTACGTAGTTCTGGATAACTTGTGAGACTTGAAAAAGTCTCGGTGTTTTCTTCACTAAAAATGCAAACATGCTTTAGCAAAGAGACAAATATTCCAACTGATTAGAGCAGCATATGCTTTTTTGAGTGAAAAAAAACAATGCGTTTACCGGGGAAGGAGAGTATGTTGATGAAATCCCCCATAACCATAAATGAGATTTTGGATGTTTAGCATTTCATTTCTAAATGACCATTTAGAGGAAACACTGGGTTCGACAAAATAGAAGAAAATCACTCAAAGTGTATCAATCTCGCACAGGTAAGTGTTTCATCCTAATTCTGAACCATAGATATGTCATGACTTGATTTTGCAATTTATTTCCTATCAAATCAAAAATTACATGCGTGATCATGGATCAATAGGACTTCCCTTGGGAATGGGTTCTTTTGATGGGTTTTTCGGCTTTTGTGTGTTTTTGGCTTTTGATTTTTTGGTTGGCTTTTTCCTTTTCTGTTTTTGTTTAGTGCGGGGCGAAAAAGTCGCTAGCGCACAAGATTTTGGTTGGCAATTAAAGGGGGAATACCATTTTAGGTCGTGGTTTCCTTTCCTTCTTTTGTTCATTTGGTGACAATTCTGTATTGTTCAGACATTGTCTAGTCCAAGGACCTCTCTGCACATTTCTTCTGGTTTCTTTGACCAGGAGCTTTCTTCTTGATGTGCCATCATTTTCTTCTATTTTCTAAACCCTTTTTGCACCATTTTAATTATTGATTGGTCTTAATTGTCAATTAATTAGGCAGTTTTATTATTTGGGCTCATTTAGCTAATTTGATGTTTTTAATCTAATTTCAGGAATTAATGAAACATTGGGCTTAATCCGGATTTTGGTTGTGGACTTGAAGAGGGCAAATAAAGCAGCGCTTACCTTAGTTAATTTCTAATTAGGAAATTTCGCAATTTTATTTTATGTTGTTCAGTGTTTATTTCGTTTTGGGCCAGAGTATTGTAATAGGGCCCAGTGACTCTGAGTGACTCTTTTTAAATAGCTGCCTTGGGATTCGTGCAGGGCATTCTATTCTGTTATGCTATTCATTATTCAGAGCTTTGTTTTAGGGTTTTCGTTTTTCTGTTTTGACGTTTCTGAGTTCGTAATGCAATTTTACGTTTTCTGCCTCTAATTACGAGTTCATTCTTGCTTCTTCTACTTTCATTTACGTTTCTGTTCATTTACGTTTCTGTTCATTTACGTTCTTGTTCATTTACGTTTCTGCTTCATGTTTCATTTGCGTTTTCTGTTTGAATCCATGGAAGGCTAGATTTTCTGGTGTTGTTTCCTTTTGAGGACGAAGCCCAACTCTCTTTGAGGTTTCGTTTGTAATGTGGTTTCCTGACAGTTTTCCCTTCACCAGTTATCCCAATTTCGTGAATATTAATCAGTGCACGCTTCGTGTTCGATTAATTGCCTCTGAGCCTAACTTGCGTTCATGCTTAATGGACGAAGGGCTAACTGGTGTATGTGGTGCCTAATCACGTATTGAAAACCCTAAGTTGATTTTCGCTTAGTAAATTGAAATAGGGTTGGATTAAGTGGTTGACTGTTAGGGACGAATTCTCCATAACCCAGGATAAGAGAGTGGCTTCTGAATCAGAGGAAACAACCCGTTTTTAGTATTAGTAGTTTCGTATTCCATTTTATTTGTTCTACTCTTTAATTACCAAACAACCAAACCCCCCCCCCCCCCCATCGTTACTGTTACTGCAAGTATATTATGAACATTTGGCTTGTCACTGCTCGTTGGGAAACGACCTAGGATCACTTCCTAGTTACTGCATTTTCATGTTTATTTGATTCGGGTACGGCCTCGATCAAATTTGGCGCCGTTGCCGGGGAGCAGTATCCAAAGGTTCATAATAGCTAGCTAGTGCTGTGTGTTTAATCCTTTCGTGTTTTATGTTTAATTGTTAGTATTGTGTTAGTATGTGTGTTAGTGTTGATTAGTGTCCTGGTATTTTGTTTAATGTGTGTTCTGTTTCAGTTTTACCATTAAGCGTTTCCCCTGTTTCAGTCTTGGGTGTTTTGCTGTGAAGATTGTGCTTGAAAACAGAGTAGTAGTAGAAATCAGCTTGCGGAAAAACAGAGTAGTAGTAGAAATCAATTAGAGACGGATTTTAGCGACCACCCATGCTGAATTAATTGGGATTTTTTGTTTTAGTAGCTAGGGTTGTTATTTTTGGCTGAATTTTTTTGTGGTAACTTCTTTTAATCCATATTTTGTGGGAAAAATAGCTAGAGCCTTTAGTTTGGTCAGATTTGAAAGTTCCAAAAAACTAGCAAATTTTGTGTTTGTCAAAACTTCAAACGGCCATAACTTTTGCTCCGGTTATCAGAATCGCAATTATTATATATGCATTTGGGGTAGAAAAAAATTTCCTACGCCGTGGCAGCCTGCCGTAGGCTAGCTGAGGTCTCCATCATCCAAAAAAAGCGATTCTGTCAAAAGTTTTTTTATTTTTCAAGTTTTATTCACTTATTTTTCTTAACCTACCAATTTTAACTTTCATAGTTAGACTTTGAATTTTTGCCTGAAATTTTTTGTGCTATCTTATCATCATTTTATAAGGTTGCTCACAAAATTTCAAGTCATTTGGATATCATTTGAGGGTAGCTGTAGTTCAAACCTACACCTTTATTTACATGACAAGGCAACTAGTTGTGTGCATGCTGAATGTAGTGTATGACTAGAGACAATCCATCTGACTTACAACCCTTTGATCCTGAGATAGATAGGACATTTCATAGATTAGTTAGGCATCATTTTATACCTTTTGATCATTCTGAGCATTCCATAACTGGTGAATCTGTGCATTCTGTTATTGGTGATTTTGAACATCCTGATCTTGAGCATTATAATTCTGAGCATTCTGATTCTGAGCATTCTGATTTTGCACATTCTGAGAACATGGCACAACCTCCACCTCGTGAGAGGACTCTAAGGGAAATGGCTGCACCTGATTTCACCTACGAAAGCTTGTGCATCCAATACCCTGATGAGGATGTCCCATATGTTCTTAAGACTGGACTGATTCATTTGCTTCCAAAGTTTCATGGCCTTGCAGGTGAAGACCCGCACAAACATTTGAAAGAATTTGACATTGTCTGCTCCACCATGAAACCCCCAGATGTCCAAGAGGATCACATATTTCTGAAGGCTTTTCCTCATTCATTAGAGGGAGTGGCAAAGGACTGGCTGTATTACCTTGCTCCAAGGTCCATCACGAGCTGGGATGACCTTAAGAGAGTATTCTTAGAAAAAGTTTTCCCTGCTTCTAGGACCACAACCATCAGGAAGGATATCTCAGGTATTAGACAACTCAGTGGAGAGAGCCTGTATGAGTACTGGGAGAGATTTAAGAAACTATGTGCCAGTTGCCCCCACCATCAGATTTCAGAACAACTTCTTCTCCAATATTTTTATGAAGGACTCAGTAATATGGAGAGAAGTATGATAGATGCTGCCAGTGGTGGAGCCCTTGGAGACATGACTCCTGCTGAAGCCAGAAATTTAATTGAGAAGATGGCCTCCAACTCCCAGCAGTTTAGCGCCAGAAATGATGCCATAGTCATTAGAGGAGTGCATGAGGTAGCTACAAACCCATCTGCATCATCTGAAACTAAGAAGCTTGAAGGCAAACTGGATGCGTTGGTCAACTTGGTAACCCAGCTGGCCTTGAATCAGAAATCTGTACCTGTCGCAAGGGTTTGTGGTTTGTGCTCCTCTGCTGACCACCATACAGACCTTTGCCCTTCCATGCAGCAACCTGGAGCAATTGAGCAGCCTGAAGCTTATGCTGCAAATATTTACAACAGACCTCCTCAACCTCAGCAGCAAAATCAACCACAGCAGAACAATTATGACCTTTCTAGCAACAGATACAACCCTGGATGGAGGAATCACCCTAACCTCAGATGGTCCAGCCCTCAGCAACAACAGCAGCCTGCTCCTTCCTTCCAAAATGCTGCTGGCCCAAGCAGACCATACATTCCTCCACCAATCCAACAACAGCAACAACCCCAGAAACAGCCAACAGTTGAGGCCCCTCCACAACCTTCCCTCGAAGAACTTGTGAGGCAAATGACTATGCAGAACATGCAGTTTCAGCAAGAGACCAGAGCCTCCATTCAAAGCTTAACCAATCAGATGGGACAATTAGTTACTCAATTGAATCAACAAGAGTCCCAGAATTCTGACAAGCTGCCTTCTCAAGCTGTCCAAAACCCCAAAAATGTCAGTGCCATTTCATTGAGGTCGGGAAAGCAATGTCAAGGACCTCAACCCGTAGCACCTTCCTCATCTGCAAATGAACCTGCCAAACTTCACTCTATTCCAGAAAAAGGTGATGACAAAAATTTACCTAACAATTTCTGTGCAGGTGAATCTTCTTCCACAGGTAATTCTGATTTGCAGAAGCAGCACATTCCCCCTCTTCCATTCCCTCCAAGAGCAATTTCCAACAAAAAAATGGAAGAGGCAGAGAAAGAGATCTTGGAAACGTTTAGAAAGGTAGAGGTAAACATACCTCTGTTGGATGCAATAAAGCAAATTCCAAGATATGCCAAATTCTTGAAGGAGCTGTGCACTAATAAGCGGAAGCTTAAAGGAAGTGAACGGATTAGCATGGGCAGAAATGTCTCCGCATTGATTGGTAAATCTGTTCCTCAAATTCCTGAAAAATGCAAAGATCCAGGTACATTTAGCATACCTTGTATCATAGAGAATAGTAAGTTTGACAATGCCATGCTAGATTTAGGAGCTTCTGTTAGTGTTATGCCTCTGTCAATTTTTAATTCTCTATCTCTAGGTCCCTTGCAGTCAACTGATGTGGTAATTCATTTAGCTAATAGAAGTGTTGCCTATCCTGTTGGTTTCATAGAAGATGTCTTAGTTAGAGTTGGTGAACTGATTTTCCCTGTTGATTTTTATATCTTGAATATGGAAGATGGATTTTCTCAAGGTTCAGTTCCCATCATTCTAGGCAGACCCTTTATGAAAACTGCTAGAACTAAGATAGATGTTTATGCAGGCACACTGTCCATGGAGTTTGGTGATATAACTGTTCATTTTAATATTCTGGCTGCTATGAAATACCCATCTGAAGATCTTTCTGTATTTCGTGCTGAAATAATTGACCATGTTGTTGATGAATACATGACTGATCTTTATTCTAATCTGCATGCCTCTCACTCTTCATGCATTGAGTCTGAAATTGTACTTGATCATATGTCTGAATTTGATGCTGAGAGTGAATCTGCGAGTGATATTGATTGCATGCCTGGTGGTGGTGTTTTACCTCTTGAGATTGATTTTATAGAGTCAGATAGGACTAACCATGTTTCAGGAAGTACACATACCTCTGATTTTCTTTATGAGGTAAAGGCTGAGAAACCATCTCCTTCTACCACTGTCCAGCCGACCACACCAGAATTGAAGCCTCTGCCATCAAATTTAAAATACGCTTACTTGGATGATAGCAAGAGTTTTCCAGTGATTATATCTTCCTCCCTTGCTGATGAGCAAGAGGAGAAGTTGTTGTCAGTTCTCAAGAAGCATAAGAAGGCTATAGGCTGGACCCTGGCGGACATTCCTGGTATTAGCCCATCCACATGTATGCATCGAATAAATTTAGAGGATGGAGCTAAACCAGTAAGACAGCCACAGAGAAGACTCAACCCGGTGATTCTTGATGCAGTGAAGAAGGAGATAACCAAGCTTTTGCAAGCTGGAATCATTTATCCTATCTCCGACAGCCAATGGGTGAGTCCCGTCCAGGTAGTCCCGAAAAAGACTGGCCTCACAGTGATCAGAAATGAGAAGGAGGAGCTGATTCCTACCTGGGTGCAGAACAGTTGGAGAGTCTGCATTGACTATAGGAGGCTGAACCAGGTTACCAAAAAGGACCATTTTCCCCTGCCATTCATTGACCAGATGCTTGAACGCCTGGCAGGTAAATCCCACTACTGTTTCCTTGATGGTTTTTCTGGTTATATGCAAATTACTATTGCTCCTGAGGATCAGGAAAAGACTACATTCACCTGCCCCTTCGGCACTTTTGCTTATAGGAGGATGCCTTTCGGTCTGTGCAATGCCCCTGGTACCTTCCAGCGGTGCATGATTAGTATTTTCAGTGATTTTTTAGAAAATTGCATAGAGGTGTTTATGGATGATTTCACTGTATATGGATCCTCTTTTGATGGTTGTTTGAATAGTTTGGAAAAAGTTTTGAATAGATGCATTGAAACTAACCTTGTTCTAAATTTTGAAAAATGTCATTTTATGGTTGAGCAAGGTATAGTTTTAGGCCACATTATTTCCAATAAGGGCATTGAAGTAGATCCTGCAAAAATTTCTGTTATTTCACAATTGCCTTACCCCTCTTGTGTGCGAGAGGTGCGATCTTTTCTTGGTCATGCAGGATTCTACAGGCGCTTTATAAGGGATTTTAGCAAAGTAGCCCTTCCACTGTCCAACTTGTTGCAAAAGGAGGTGGAGTTTGACTTTAATGACAGATGCAAAGAGGCTTTTGATTGCCTCAAAAGAGCGTTGACTACCACCCCCATCATCCAAGCACCCGATTGGACAACCCCTTTTGAGCTTATGTGTGATGCATCAAATTATGCATTGGGGGCTGTCCTTGCTCAGAAAATTGATAAATTGCCCAGGGTGATATATTATGCTTCTAGGACTTTAGATGCTGCCCAAGCAAATTATACTACTACTGAGAAAGAGCTTCTAGCCATAGTTTTTGCTCTTGAAAAATTTCGATCTTATTTGCTTGGTACTCGCATTATTGTTTATACTGACCATGCAGCTCTAAAGTACTTGTTGAAGAAGGCTGATTCTAAGCCTAGGTTGATCCGATGGATGCTCTGGCTCCAAGAGTTTGACTTGGAGATCCGTGATAGGAGCGGAGCACAAAATCTAGTTGCATTCTAGATCATGAGACTGACTCAGTCCTGCAGTTCTATCATTCTTCCGCACCGGGAGGTCATCTGGGTGTTCAAAGGACAGCTCGCAAAGTGCTTG